>NC_051176.1:167018424-167061633 GCF_013339695.2 Rhipicephalus sanguineus
AAACGAAAGCTTTCGGCTATCTCCGAAGGCGCGGGGCTGAAGTGGCGTTGAGCGTTGATATA
Source organism: Rhipicephalus sanguineus (assembly GCF_013339695.2). Taxonomy (NCBI): domain Eukaryota; kingdom Metazoa; phylum Arthropoda; class Arachnida; order Ixodida; family Ixodidae; genus Rhipicephalus; species Rhipicephalus sanguineus. The sequence continues at coordinate 167,018,487 of NC_051176.1, forward strand.
AGTTCTTTGAAAGTTTTCTCCTTAGGCTTATCGAGCCAACAGACTGCGAAGCGCTGCATACGTACTTGTGCCGACTGTTGACAGGAATATCCACTTCTTTTTTTCATCGTCCTCGATGCCGTTGGCGTTAAAGAACGCATCGAGCCGCTCCGTGTATGACGGCCACGGCTCTTTGTTGTCATACACCTCGACTCGACCGCACGAGACTAAAAAGCCACTAAACATCGCCCAATGTTAGCGGTGTAAGCATGTTTAATGTTGGCTACCTTGTGCCGCCGAGCAAAACTAGCGCCGTGGTGTACCCAGAAATTCCCTAGTCAAGTTGGCGAGAGGCAGCCACACGAGAGCAAACGCGTGGACCGGTGTGAAACTTGAAGTTAGAGGCACTTGATGGCGTGTCTTCTTTAAAGCAAATTTTGTGTATCCGTGTCATGCTTTGTTGTGTGAGAGTACCACCTGGCGAGTGTTCGCTTAGAAGTGACTGAGCTTGATTGCTAAGACATAAGATCGACTCTGCTGTCAGTTTGGATGAAGCGCGAAAGACAGGGACAGAAAAAGCACACATACAACCACACATACTGCGCTACGTGTGGGTGTGTGTGTGCCTTTTCTGTCCCTGTCTTTCGCGCTGCTCCCTTAAGTTATGTTGAACCAACTAGCCAACAAGTTCGCTCTTCAGGTATCAGTGGTGTTCCGATGTAAGCGCCTGTTATAATTCAGTGCGCTCCAGAATGAGGGATTTGCCTTGTTAAGCTTCACCGCTGCACAGTGGCGTTATGCGAAGAAAACTAAACGTCACGCTGTGAAGCTCTAGCCCTTCGTGGCCGAGAAGGGTTCGCTGCCGCAAAGTAATCAGTCATCTCATGAGACTGTCCGAGACGTGTTAATATGAAAGCTTACAGGCGTATTTTCCATTTGTAATAATGGATATATCGAATTATTTCGCGATCCCTTCGAATCCGATGGGTCCGACGGTCGTCAAGTGAGGTGAAACTTGAGGCACTCGAGAGTGTGCGTTGCGTTAAAATCTGTATGCCCTGCTTTATGTTACCTCGCGTGTGTTCGCTTGAATTTATACAGATTCTTAAGACTATCAGCAGCGCTAATAAATCCATCATCTGCGCATTTATTATTTGACCTGAAATGTAGCAGCTGGCGTTTGAAGTAGACATCCGTAGCGGCGCCTCGTCGCAATTTTGCAGCAAGTTGGCGCTATGCGATCACGCTGAATTCAGGCCACGTGATTCATTGGTATCTTGTAATAATTTCTGTTGGCATAATTAAGTTTCTCCATGACACTATTCCAAGCTATTCCAAGAAGTGGCTGGTCTGTTCTCTAATGTAGAGTGTTGCTGCTAATTCGTTTGCCTGGCGGGTAGAAGAATTGAAGAAACCTTTGCTACGCACTGGCGCATTCATTAGACGTTTGGGTGCTCGTACGGTGACTGGAGACTGCGTGGGCGCCTTTTTTTTTTGTAATTAAAGAAGACAAAGCATCAGGCAACGTATGTGGCAGTTACAATTTCCCTGCTGGTGGGCTTCGCTGCACAACGAATCACCGATGCACAGTACATGCTTTGTGGCATAACACAACTGCAATGCCATAAAGCTGACTATAGTGAATCTGTCATCCTGTAGCACGTATATATAATGTAAATATATAGTGCATTGAATCCAAGGGGCAGTGCAAGCATGGCGTAAACAAGCAGGGTACGAGTCAAAATATGGGCGGCGTGCGCAGCACAGATTTCTTTGCGCTCCACAATGAAGGAATTGCTTTGTAAGTTTTACCGCTACACAGGGGTGTAATGCGACGAAAACTAAGTGCCACGCTGTGAAGCTTGCTACCTGTGGCTGCAATTAGTTGCCGGAAAGAGTATCGCCAGGTTGTTTCAGACTGATCTGACGAGAAAATAAGCAATCTGCATCGCTGCGCCTAGTACACACATACTGTGCCCTAAGTAGGGAGGCCGGCTTTGGCATGACGCTCGTTCGCGTGGTGGCTCGATCGCCACAAGCATTTGTTTAAAACAAGTGTCAAGACGTTTATTAACGGGCACTCAGCGACGGCGCACGGCAGCGACAGTCAAAGCGGGGCCGACTCTCTGCACGAGGGGCGTGCTCTCAGAGAAGAGAACGACCCACTGGAAGGCGCTCGACAGGACGACCCATTAGTGAGTAGGAATGCTTCGCTACAATTTCCCCGGCTACGAAAAGGGAGCCGCCTGGCGACCTAGCAACTTGTCACTATGAGCGGGTCATGGTAGGGCTTCAGGCGCGCCACGTTGACAATGTCGCGCCCTCGACGGCGCATTTCCAAAGATGGGTCGATGGGTTCGATGAGGTAGTTCACCGGGGATGTGCGTTCGACGACACGGTAGGGGCCTTCGTATTTGGGCAGTAGTTTGGAAGAGAGGCCAGGTGCAGTGGTAGGGACCGAGAGCCATACGAGCGCTCCAGGAAGGAACGTGGACGCAGAATTGGTGGTGTCACCGCGAATACTTTTCTGCCGCTCTTGGCTATTCGTAGTAAAGGTCTTGGAGAGCTCGCGACACTCCTCAGCAAGTCTGGCTGTGGCAGAAATAGGCGCACATTCAGATCGATCCGGCTTGTAGGGAAGGATTGTGTCAATGGTGTGCGACGGGTGCCTGCCATACAATAAGAAAAATGGTGAGAAACCAGTAGTGCTCTGAGGAGCGGTATTGTAGGCGTACGTGACGAAGGGCAGAATGACATCCCAATTCGTGTGGTCGGCGGCGACGTACATCGAGAGCATGTCGCCTAGCGTGCGGTTGAAGCGTTCGGTGAGGCCATTCGTCTGCGGGTGGTAAGCAGTAGTTTTGCGGTGAACAACGTTGCACTCTTTGAGAATGGCTTCGACGACTTCCGACAAGAAGACACGGCCTCGATCACTGAGCAGCTCCTGGGGTGGACCGTGACGCAGCATGAATCGGTGGAGCAGGAAGGAGGCCACATCGCTCGCTGTAGCCGCAGGGAAGGCAGCAGTTTCAGCGTATCGCGTGAGGTGGTCTACAGCGACGATAGCCCAGCGGTTACCAGCGGACGTCAGGGGAAGTGGCCCATATAAATCGATGCCAACGCGCCCAAACGGTCGGTCAGGGCAAGGTAGAGGTTGCAGACCTGCTGGCGACAGGTGAGTTGAAGTTTTGCGGCGCTGACAATCGATGCAGGAGCGAACGAACTTCTCCACGTAGCGGTACATCCCTCGCCAAAAGTAACGTTGGCGAATGCGGTGGTAGGTTTTCGATACCCCAGGGTGGGCACACTGCGGATAAGAGTGGAACGACTCGCATATGTCATAACGCAGACTGCGGGGTATTACTAGTAGCCACTGGCGGCCGTCGCCGTTGTAATTGCGTCGGTGGAGCAGGTCGTCGCGAACGGCGAAATGGTGGGCTTGACGACGCAACAAGCGAGTGGATGGTGTGGCCGATGGATCAGTCAGCAAGTCTATCAGTGAGGCAATCCATTGATCCTTGCGCTGCTCGGTAGCGATGGTGTGAATATCGATGGAAGAAACGACAAAGTGAGACGCTGAGTTGTGGGCATTGTCGTCAGGCAAGGGAGAGCGCGACAGGGCGTCGGCGTCAGCATGCTGACGTCCGTTGCGGTACAGCACGCGGATGTCGTAGTCTTGCTGGCGAAGTGCCCAACGGGCAAGACGGCCTGAGGGATCCTTCAATGACGACAACCAGCACAGTGCATGATGGTCGGTCACGACATCAAATGGGCGACCATACAAATAAGGTCGGAACTTTGTAAGGGCCCAAATGATTGCCAGGCATTCTTTCTCCGTGACGGTGTAGTTGGTCTCGGCTTTAGTAAGCGTACGACTTGCATATGCGACAACATATTCCGGGAACCCAGGTTTGCGCTGCGCAAGGACAGCACCGAGGCCAACACCGCTGGCGTCCGTGTGTACCTCTGTAGGGGCCGTAGGGTCGTAGTGGCGTAGAATGGGAGGAGACGTCAACAAACGACGGAGCTTTGCGAAAGCGTCGTCGCACTCTGACGACCACGAATTGAGGGGCCCGTTACTTCCAAGGAGCTTCGTCAGCGGTGATATGATAGTCGCGAAGTTTCGGATGAAGCGCCGAAAGTGGGAGCATAGTCCTACGAAACTGCGCAGTTCTTTGACGGAAGTAGGTTTGGGGAACTCTGTCACGGCCCGAAGCTTGGCTGGATCTGGGAGGATGCCGTCCTTGGGCACCACGTATCCTAGTATCGTCAGCTGCCGTGCTGCAAATCGGCACTTTTTGAGATTCAGTTGTAGCCCGGCGTCGCTCAAGCGCGTCAAAACCTGCCGCAGGCGTTGAAGGTGTGTTGAAAAGTCCGGGGCGAAAACGACGACGTCGTCGAGGTAGCATAGGCACGTGTGCCATTTCAAGTTGCGCAGAACGGTATCCATCATGCGCTCAAAGGTCGCAGGCGCATTGCACAGCCCAAACGGCATGACGTTGAATTCGTACAAGCCGTCGGGTGTGACAAACGCTGTCTTCGGTCGAGCGTCATCAGCCATGGGGACTTGCCAGTACCCTGAGCGCAAATCGAGCGATGAAAAGAACTCTGCTCCTTGCAGGCTGTCAATGGCATCGTCTATTCGAGGTAGGGGATAGACGTCCTTACGGGTGATCTTATTGAGTCGTCGGTAGTCCACACAGAACCGCACAGAGCCGTCCTTCTTCGCAACGAGAACGACAGGAGACGCCCACGGGCTGTTTGAGGGTCGAATAACATCGCGGCGAAGCATGTCTTCGACTTGCTCGGTAATTACACGACGCTCTGTTGGCGACACGCGATATGGACGTTGCCGCAGTGGTGGTTGGGCGCCAGTGTCGATGCGATGCGTGACAGCAGGCGTGCGGCCGAGAGAAGTTTGCGCTACATCGAACGAAGAACGAAATTCTTCCAACAGGCATAGAAGCTGGGAACGCTCGACCGACGTAAGGTGTTCAGCAATCGAGGAACCAAAAAATTGGCCGCGTATCTGCGTGCTTCGCTGCAAGTGTCGTGTAAAGACGATAGAAGAGGCACTGTGTGAGATATGGACGCCATCTGGCAATACGTCGGGAAACATGAGTGCTGTGTTGCGTGCTGGTAGTCCCGGCGCAGCAGCAGGCGAAGACCGGCGGTGACCAACGCGACCGGCGGGGACGCCAGCCAGCCCGAAAACGCGGTTTGGCGCGAAGCGCTGAAGCAGAGAAACGTCCGCACTCAACGAGTACTCTCCACACACTCTTTTATTTACACGTCGCCTGGGTAAAACAGGAACGCCAGAGCGGCGCCCACAACCGGCAGCCTGAAGGCCGCCCACAACGCTGCTTTTTCATTTTTTAAATATTTTTTTTTCACCTTCGTGGCCTTCTCAAAACTAAAGTTTTTCAACACCAACCCATGGCATTCATACAGTGCAATACAGAACCGAAACCGACACACAACAATGAGCTCGTGCGAAGGGCACGGAGGAAGGCAAATTTCAGCGCAATCGCATTTTCAGCTTTGTTGAAACAGCGCTCACTAGACGACGAAGTAAAAGAAGGCACAGGACAGGCAGCGCCTGTCCTGTGCCTTCTTTTACTTCGTCGTCGTCTAGTGAGCGCTGTTTCAACAGATGAACGCATACCAACTCGCACAAGCTTCCATTCTTATGCATTTTCAGCGCAGCTTAAGAAACTAGGGTCCTTAAAATTACGTATGTATGCATTTTCTATTAAAGGAACACGCCACCTAATACTTACCTAGTGATGTTGCACCTCAGATATGCATGATATTTACTTTTTGATCGACAACGTTCACAAGTATGAACAGCCATACCAGTTCAAGACGGCTGGCCCTTGCGCAAGTGGTTCAACTTTGGCCGAGTGGCTGAATCGAGGGACGTGCCGACAAACAGAAAGACAGACAGACAGAAAGACAGACCAAAATTTCTGCGTTTAAGTTCTCCAAGAAAGACTATCGTCTTTAATAAATCAGCGGGTGACGAATCAGATGTGGAAACAGCACCGAGCGAATGGGAGTTGGCGCAGTGCGTGTTACCCGGTGCGTTGTTACGAGTGGGTATTCGGATCCATCCCACCGCTGCAACCAGTCGTTACGAGCGGCGACGTTGGCCGACGCGGACTCAGGGGTAGCGTGGAGCTGAGCAGCGGGAGACGTACCGCAGGCCCAGGGACGTCCGGAACAGCAGGAAGCCGAGGCAGAGAGACCGACGTTGAGGAAAACTTAACAGAAGTTTATTTACAACATCACAGAGGACAGGATCGTCAGAACGACATCTAGTCCGATCGATCCGTGCCGAGCAGACGCTCTGCTGCTCCTTAAATACGCTTCAATACAAAGACAGGGAAACTCCTTATGCGGCAAATGTCCAATCACAAACGTGCATGCCTTTGGAGCTGCACAACTATACACCTTTTCAAATTCTCACGCCAGGGGGGCGCCATATTGAAATGCGCGCCGCCTAACGTGCAAGATTGGCGAAATCGCCATCTTGGGCTGCGCGTACTCGAACCGGCGCGCTATCCATTGGTGTGAGATCTCTGCTACATCTCTGCTAAAGCGTGTGTTTGCTGATTTTTCGTTTCTTTAGACTGTTTTGTTTGATATCGTCGCTGCCACTGACAGATTCGTCGCTGTCTGAACCGTTCAGCGGCGCGCATTCGCGCTTGCAACGCAAGAATGAGCTCCGCGTCTGCGAACGGCAGTGCTTCGTCGTCGGTACCAGTAGCAGCAAGCGTAGTAAAAGGTCGATCACGGCGTGAAGTCTTAATCATCGGTAACTAGAATGTTCTTGCAGCTGTCTACCGATTTCCTTTATTGGCGTATACTAAACGTCTACGGATCATTCATCAGTTTCAACCTCCGCGCATACTCGTTCGCGGCCCGTAAGTTTGTCAGCTGTAAACTGTAAACACCGCACAATTCTTCTTCACAGATACCTTGACCTGCATTCACCCCAACGACGTCGAAGACTAGGTCGAGGACACGTGTGAGTGGCCAGAAATACGGCGAGTGAACATTGTTAATATATCGTTGAGGCGAATGTGTGGGGTCTTTGCCAGGTGTGTAGCTATACGAGGCACTGGAGTCGCACAACTACGTGCAGTCTGGCTGGGGGGGTCAAGTCACTGGAGCACAATGTGAAGGAAAAAGTCGTGCTGGTGAAGGGGAATGTGACACCGTCGCAAACCGTGAGCAGTAGGCCCCATCGCGCGTGGGTTGCCGCGAGGCCCTCCGGTGAAGTACGGCGCGCGCAGGCTGCACATGCGTAACCGGACAAGGCGGAGTTTGCAGCCGTGTCGGCCGCTGTATTATGGACGATATGAAGTACGAATCCGTAACATTCTTACGAGTTACTAGGTGAGTCATCAGTGGCTTGCGTACCCTCCTATCCAAGGTGCTGCACGGGAACGTTGTTCTCGTCGGTTTTCTTGCCGCCAACGAAATACCGGGAAGAGAGGCGTGACGATGGCGACACGCGGAAGTTCTTCCGATTTACTGAAGCCACCCACTGCTGCCGCAATTCAGGCGACGAAGGAAAACGATGCAGCGCGAACATGCCACACTTGCACTCATCGCGTGGCGTACTGTGCTGCGGACACACGATTGCACCTAAAATATTGCTCTTCTGCTGCTTGTTCGTTCACTCGTACACGACACAGGGATGGCCAGATGACTTGCTATGCGAATGCAGTAAATTTTCTGCCATGATAGTCACTTCGTATCAGAGACGGGCGCACAACACAGTCACACAAACGCGTACCAATACAGCACAAACACGGCAGTGGCGCAGCCCAAAGCACCCAAAGCACGATGGCAACACTGAGAGCATACCCTCTACCCCTGCTGCTGACTGGTTCGAGGCTGCTCCTGTGAAAAGGTCTATAGCTCCTTATGCGGCAAATGTCCAATCACAAACGTGCATGCCTTTGGAGCTGCACAACTATAGCTCCTTATGCGGCAAATGTCCAATCACAAACGTGCATGCCTTTGGAGGGTCCGTCTCTTCGGCACATAGGTCACCGCCCCCAGGATGGCACTCCAGAGACCACTGCCCTCTCACTCTTCACGTCCGACCAGTTCGGAAGGGGGGGGGGAGACAATGCCACCTCGGGGAACTGGTAATCCTTTTACGAACAAAGGCACCAGCCTTAGCCAAAAGCACACTCGATGCAAATACGCGTCCCACGGAGGGGTCCCGCGTGTAGCAGCCAGCTCCCCACCGAAGCGCTCAGTTCAGGGAAAGACAGCAGGTGTAGGTAAATCCGTTCTCCGAAATGAGGGGGGGGGGAGTCCAAGTAGCAGGAAAACTCGTTTGGAGACAGCTGGCCCAGGACCCTCGCATTTGCTTTGTAACAGCTTCCCCGGCGGCAGGCCGAGACCTCGACGTACAAAGGTCAATCACCTTTGCGGGGAGAGGTCGATGAAGACAATGCTGGTATGCCGAAGTCGTGCACACCCCGATGCTGCTCTGCTGCATTCCTCTGCCACCTCCGGTGATCTCGAACATCTGGTAGCGTCGTCCAAATTCGGAGAAAAGCTTCTTGCTCTGCTGGCCAACATTCCTTCTCGAAAGACAGCACCTGTGTCAACCACGCGAGAACCACAACCGCCAAGCAGGCAAGCGCCCGTACTCTCTCCCTGAGACCCACCAGGCTTTTACTTCAACCAAAATGTCCTGCTTTCAATTACAATAGCAGCAGCAATTCCAACAACCAAACCTGAAATAGGCTGCTCAAATCCACAAACACATGTCGTGATGAAGCACGACCACAACAACAAAAAAAAAAGGCAATTGTAAACCTGTCACATAAAAAAAATGAACCTAAATACCAAGCCAGAGTACCCGATGCCATCAAGTTCCCTGAATCGCACACAACCCTAGCCTTCGGCTAAAGCCCTTTTACTCATTGCACTTGGCAAATGAGTACTACATTAAGAAAACAAAACGCTGCAAACTAAATACGAAATAAAACTGATAATCAAACTCACGCGTTTAACACAAAACAAGGAGAAACTAAAATTACACTGACGCGCATACTAACACGTACGCAAAACAGATCAGTAGTACGTTAAACAGAGGCTTTTAACATTCCGCCTTCATCTCTGTAACCACTACGAACAGCTCTCCTCTACTCGAGCGCTAAAAGCTATGTTTCCAGCTGTCGAAACAAAACTACTTAAAACGGAGCGCTTTATGTTTCAGCTACAAACAAAGTATCTAAAACGGAGGCTTTCAACTCAGCCTACATCTCCGTAAAACAATTCAGAGCTCTTTACACTAGCGCTGACGGTCGTGGCTCTAAATATAAAAAAAAAATAACCAAACAAACGTCTCAATGTCCGCTACGATGAGGAGGAAAGTGACAAATTACAAAATTTCACTCCTCAATTCGTTAGTACACATTAACACACTAACTTCTTTCAAGATGTCAATTCATCTTTATGCTGCGGTTATCCCAGGGTGTCTCCAAACGCGCCCTTTCAGACGAACTCTGGGGAGACGCGCATGCCACAGATTTCGAGGTGGTCCGGTCTCGACAAATGAACAAAGAAACGAACCTGTCCGACGCGCTCAGTAGCGGCGACCTTTTGACCCGCGGCCTCTCGATTCTGACAAAGGGCATCGCTTGCCCATTGTGCCCCTCCTGGTTAAGCCGTCAGCCTTTTAACCACGGTGAGGGACAGCCTTTGTCACGATTCCGGCGTACGCGACATTTCCCTGCGCTCCTGCCTCGACTAGGTCGTGAAAAGGATGAGATCAGGTGGTGACTTTGGCGTCTGAATTTCACTGAAATTCGTTTTTTGCGACGCGCCTCACGTCCGATCTAGATTTCCGCGGGACTCTCAACTTGGAACGTTGTCCTAGCACGCCTTTTCGGGATTTCGTCGCGTCGAGCTAGCGCCCTAGCACGCTTACCGCCACTGGTCTCTTTTTTCTTCGCCTTTCGTTTGCGCCGGCGCCTTTTCTTACCGAACGGCTCGCAGCGCTCATAGTCTCGGCACTAGTACTCTCAAGTGCGCTGCCTTCGACATTCGCTGCCAACACTTTAGGCGGCTGAACTGACTTGTCCTCTGGGCCGTTACTAGGTATCTCTGAGTCTGACCTAACGGTAATCCCGACACTTCTCTAAGTCAGCCAGCTCGCCCTGAGATGTCTCTTCAGCTTTCGGGTGTTCTATCGCTGTCGTGGATAGCCCCTTTTCTCTGGCCTTCGAAGTCGGCCTCCTTGCTCTTCGCGCGTTTGACGCTCTTCAATCTCACGCGCTTTGCGTAGCGCCTCTGTCTCTCGCGCCACACGAAGTGCTTCTTGTTCTCGCGCTTCCTCATCTAGCGCTTTTCGACGCGATTCATCCTCACGCGCCTTGCGGAGCGCCTCGGCCTCTTGCTCCACGCGAAGTGCCTCTTCCTCTTTCGTCTTGCGAAGCGCCTCGTCCTCACGTGCTTTGAGACGGGCCTCAATTTCTAGCACCTTGCTACGCGCTTCTTTCTCATGCGCTTTGCGTAGCACCTCAGTCTCTCGCGCCACACGAAGTGCTTCTTGTTCTCGCGCTTCCTCATCTAGCGCTTTTCGACGCGATTCATCCTCACGCGCCTTGCGGAGCGCCTCGGCCTCTTGCGCCACGCGAAGTGCTTCTTGTTCCCGCGCTCTGTGACGCGCTTCCTTCTCTAGTGCCCTGGCGTCCTCAAGCGCCTTACTACGGGCTTCGGCCTCTAACGCCTGGCGACAGGTTCTCAGCTTCAAGCGCTTTACAGCGCGCGTCCTCCTCAAGCGCTTCAGCGCTGACTTTGTTGCCTCCGACTTTCGCAGTCAGCAGGACCTGAAACAGCCTAAGTGGCGCAACAAGGCATCTTTGGCCTTATCAAAGTCTTGCGCTTCCTCCGTGGATAAGCGCTCCAAAACGCATGCAATTTCGCGCGGTAGCAACGTGACAAGCCTCTCCAACCAAAGGTCTCGGCTAACGCCAACGTCCTCGCAGACAGTCTTTTCAAAGCTTAGCGAAGAAAAGTCTCAATGTCCTCGTCTATCTCGAAATCCTGAGTTGAAGACGTGGAGACGTTGTGCCAGTTGCCACTTAATCGCCTGAATTTCACGATCAAGTGTTCTCATTTTGAGAGCATGTTCTCGCTCCCGAGCCTGCCTCTCTTCGCGCCTTTCGCGTTCCTCTGCCTCTCGCTTTTCGCGCTTCAGCCTCTCATTTCTTTCTTCCGCTTCGCGCCTCTGATTTCTTTCTTCTCTTCGCGCCTTAGCTTTTCTTTTTTTCTTCCTCAATCAGCTCTAGACACTCTGAGAGCTCGTCGTCGTCTGCCTCAAGGTTCTCAATAGCCTCGATAATCTCTGGCTTTCTCATTTGTTCTCGAACATCCAAACCCAGAACTTTTAGCTAACTCTAGCAAAAGCGGTTTTTTCAGTGCCTTCAGATTCATGGTTGCTGCAAGTGCTGCTAACTTCACTACTACTAAGACGCTACGTTCCCATGCACAGGTCAACGTAGAGTAGTTACCCAAAATTACCACCTTTCGAGACAGAGCCTGGTAAAATCTCAGTGAAGAAAAGTCAAGCACTCACCACCCTGCAGCCATGATCTCGGCGGAGACGATCCCGATGCTGGCACGAGCTTGTTGCGACTTGTCGTGAGCAGAATCCCGTCGCTGCCATCCAGTTGTTACGAGTGGGTATTCGGCTCCATCCCACCGCTGCCACCAGTTGTTACGAGCTGGTATTCGGATCCATCCCACCGCTGCAACCAGTTGTTACGAGCGGCGACGTTGGCCGACGCGGACTCGTGGGGTAGCGTGGAGCTGAGCGGCGGGAGGACGTACCGCCGGCCCAGGGATGTCCAGAACAGCAGGAAGCCGAGGCAGAGAGAGACCGACGTTGAGGAAACTTAACAGAGGTTATTTACAACATCATAGAGGACAGGATCGTCAGAACGACATCTAGTCCGATCGATCCGTGCCGAGCAGACGCTCTGCTGCTTCTTAAATACGCTTCAATACAAAGACAGGGAAACTCCTTATGCGGCAAATGTCCAATCACAAACGTGCAGGCCTTTGGAGGGTCCGTCTCTTCGGCACATAGGTCACCGCCCCCAGGATGGCACTCCAGAGACCACTGCCCTCTCACCTTCACGTCCGACCAGTTCGGAAGGGGGGGGGGAGACAATGCCAACCTCGGGGAACTGTAATCCTTTTACGAACAAGGCACCAGCCTTAGCCCAAAAGCACACTCGATGCAAATACGCGACCCACGGAGGGGTCCCGCGTGTAGCAGCCAGCTCCCCACCAAAGCGCTCAGTTCAGGGAAAGACAGCAGGTGTAGGTGTCTAATCCGTTCTTCGAAGTGAGGGGGGGGGGGAGTCCAAGAAGCAGGAAAACTCGTTTGGAGACAGCTGGCCCAGGACCCTCGCATTTGCTTTGTAACAACGCTTCCTTTGACGCTCGTTTTGCTGGAGAACATGAATTGCGAGCCCTGATCCGCACCATTGTCAGAGAGGAACTTCACGGTCTTGTTCCGGGCAACACAGCCACTTCGCCTGTCCGCTCTCCTCCTCCCAACCTGCGTGAAGTTATCAAGGACGAACTGGCATCGATGACAAGCGTCGCACATGCCCCGTCTCCTGTGCCCTTTCGCATGCCTTCGTACGTAGAAGTTGCATCACGGGCCCCTGCACCAATCTCATCTGCGCCTGCGGACGTTGGGTGCGACCATTTGGCGTCGATGGCAGCACAGGCACCAGTGCAACCACACTACCCTACCTGGCGTCCTTCGCGCCCCGTCTGTTTCTACTGTGGCATGCGGGGCCATATATCCCGTTTCTGCCGCCGCCGTCAGCAGGATGAACGACGTGGCTATTCTGCTTATGAAAGAGACTTTGCCACAAGACCTGATGCCTACGCTCCAGCACCGTATCCATCCTCCTCACGTCGGTCGCCCTCACCTCCACTGTCCCAAGCCATGCCTCGTCCTTCTCGCCCGCCGTTCTCCGTCACCATTTCGGCGTACGACATCACCCTTGCGTCCTGCTCCGATCTCTCTGGACAGCCACTCGGAAAAACTAGAAGCTGCAGTTTTTGGAGGGGAAACTGCTCGTTATCGAAACGTCACAACTCCTCCGTCTCGCCCAGCAAATTTACTGCCTGTTTGTGTGGAAGGTGTTTGTGTTGACGCCCTTGTAGACACTGGAGCCGCAATTTCAGTCATTAACCGCGAATTGTGTTTTCGTCTACGGAAAGTGCAAACTCCTTATGTCGGTCCCCATGTATGCGGCGCTAATGACAATCCGATTTTGCCCGACCGGACAGTGTACTGCGCGCGTTCTGATCGACGGAGTCCGCCATCATGTACAGCTGGCTGTGCTTTCTTCATGCGCTCATCAGATAATCTTAGGCTGGGACTTCCTATCGGCTTCGTCGGCTGTCATTTCGTGCGGTCAACCTCTCATTCGTATTACGGACACTGCGCTTTCTTCTGCTGCGATTTTTCACCGCCCAACCTTGTCACAGCTGCGGATTTTCTCCTGCCTTCAGGGCAAGAACGTGTACTTACGATCAGGTCACGAGATGTTATAGATGGCGACGCGGTGGTTACACCTTGCCAGCGCTGTATTTCTCGAGGCATCGCCATCGCATCTTGTCTAGTGCGGTTTACACGTGTTATGCAAGCATCACCGCCTACAACACGACGCCAGAAGCCCTACTGCTGCCAGAGGGGACTACTGTTGCCAGCATTACCGAAGACGCACCGGTATGTGTCGTTACTGTTTCAACTGACTCGTCATTTCAACAGAGTACGCCCGCGGAAGGTTCATCGCGTGCTCTAAAGGCCGCTTTGAGTACAGATCTCAATCCGACCCAGACTGATGCCTTGCTGACCATATTAATGAAACACAACGCTTGCTTTGACGTTTGTTCCGATGGCCTGGGTCAAACAACAGTGGCCGCTCATCGCATCGGACACAGACGGATCTCGTGTCATTCGTCGCCGCCCTTACCGTGTATCAGCTTCTGAACGCAAAGTTATAGAACAAGTGAACGGCATGCTCGCACGCAACATTATCAGGCCTTCGGAAAGCCCGTGGTCTTCTCCTGTTGTGCTCGTTAAAAAAAGGATGGCTCGGTGCGATTTTGCGTCGATTATAGAGCGCTGAACAATATTACTCGTAAGGACGTCTATCCTATGCCTCGGATCGACGACGCTCTTGATACTTTACAAGGTGCCGAGTACTTTTCGAGCCTCGACTTGCGCTCTGGTTATTGGCAGATCCCGATGCACGAGTCCGATAAAGAGAAGACGGCATTTGCCACACCTGATGGACTCTTTGAATTCAATGTAATGCCTTTTGGCCTCTGCAATGCCCCAGCCACATTCGAATGAATGATAGATACGGTCCTGCGTGGATTAAAATGTAAGACCTGCCTTTGCTACTTGGACGACATCGTCATCTTTTCGTCCAGCTTCTCACAGCACCTGGAACGGCTAGACGAAGTTCTGACCTGTCTAGCTAAGGCCGGTCTCCAGCTAAACACTAAGAAGTGTCGGTTGCCAGCCGCAGCATCAAGGGTATTAGGTCACGTTGTCAGCAGACATGGCATTGAGCCCGATCCGACAAGGTTGCTACAGTACTGCACTTTCCTACACCAACCACACCTAAAGGCCTTCGCAGCTTCCTCGGCTTAGCGTCGTACTTCCGCCGCCTTGTGCTTGATTTCGCCACTATTGCAGCTCCTTTGCACAAGCTTTTGACCGCGAGCTTTTGCACAAGCTTTTGACCACCTTTTGTCTGGTCGGATGAATGCGAAGCCACTTTTCACACTCTCAAGCGATGCCTCACATCGCGGCCAGTGCTTCGGCACTTCGACCCTGCAGCGTCTACTGTCCTACACACTGACGCAAGTGGACATGGCATCGGTGCCGTCCTGCTGCAGCGGAACCACGCTTCCGAAGAACAAGTCGTGGCCTACGCGAGCTGCACTCTTTCTTCTGCTGAGCGAAATTACAGCATCACCGAACAAGAATGCCTCGCCGTCGTGTGGTCCGTACAAAAGTTTCGCCCTTATTTATACGGCCGGCATTTCACAATCGTCACTGACCATCATGCTCTGTGTTGGTTATCGTCTCAAGAATTTGTCGGGATGCCTTGGCCGTTGGGTACTGCGTTTGCAAGAGTCACATACAGTGTCACATATAGGTCGGGTCGGCAACACCAAGATGCTGACGCTTTGTCGCGGTGCCCGCTCTCGCCAAGCGCCCAAGTGTCGTCTTCAATCTGTTCATCACCGCCCAGCCAAGTGACCAAGCAGACGACCAGTAGTCCGAAAGAGTCCATTGCCTCAGTGGACTTTCTTTCATCCACAAATCTCACCTCGCTCCAACTTGCAGATACATACTGCCGCACAATCATCGATCGGCTTACTAGCTTATCCCGTGCCCCCAACAGCCGCTTAAGACGACAGCTTGGACGTTTTAAACTTCGAGATGGAACGCTATGTAGGCAAATTTACCACCCTCTCGCTAACCAATGGGTTCCAGTCGTCCCTCGTTCACTTCGTCTCCAGTTTTACAAGCCCTGCACGACGACGCGACAGCTGGCCACTTCGGTTTTCACGAGACTACGAGGCGCATCAAAACTCCCGGTGCTTTTGGCCTGGCCTCTCAACAAGTGTGGCCAAGTACGTCGGTTCCTGCGCGTCACGCCAACACCGAAAACGCACCACATCTCTTCCCGCGGGCCCTTTACAACCTCTGCCGTGCCCGTCCGCTCCGTTTGACTTCGTGGGCATCGACTTATACGGACCCCTCCCGCTTACGCCAGCCGGTCACCGCTGGATTGTTACTGCCGTGGACCACCTAACTCGCTACGCGGAGACGGCTGCTCTTCCCTCTGGTGCTACCTCGGAAGTAGCCGATTTTGTCCTGCGCGCCATTATTTTGCGCCACGGTGCCCCTCGTGTTCTCCTTAGTGACCGTGGCAAGACATTTCTTTCCCATGTTCTTGCTGAAGTCCTCCAGGCCTCTAACACCGTCCATAAGACCACATCAGCATATCATCCGCAAACAAATGGTCTTACAGAGCGTTTTCACCGAACTTTGTCCGACATGATATCCATGTATGTTCAGCCAGATCACAAAAACTGGGACACTGTACTCCCTTTCGTCACGTTTGCATATAATACTGCCATACAATGCACGACGAATTACAGCCCGTTTTTCCTCGTGTTTGGCCGTGAACCGACTTTTGTTCTGGACACCACATTTTTATCCACGCCCTCTGTTTCATCTTCGTCCCTTCCAGAAGAGTTCGCTGCTCGCGTCGCCTGCTGCCGTGAAATTGCCCGCGCCAACACTGCTACCATTCAGGACAAAAGGAAAGTCGGTTTTGACGCGAAACGTCGAGTTGTTTCTTTCCGTCTAGGCGACGAAGTCCTCCTGTGGACACCTGTTCGTACCCCTGGGCTCTGTGAAAAATTTCTTCATAGATATCTCGGTCCATACACCGTGCTGGAAAGGACATCTGCCGTGAACTATCGCGTCGCTCCAGCCAGCGCGGCTACTGATCGTCGTCGCCGCAGCACTGAGATCGCTCATGTCTCTCGCCTGAAACCATATATTCGGCGTTCCTACCCTTAACCTGCTGCCCGCTTTCGCGAAGGGGGAAAATAGTGTGAGCGCTGACTATATAGTTAATCTTCATCTGTACAGAAACCATTGTAATCATCATCTTGGTTTGTCACGCGGGCTGCGCCGCTTTGGACATTGAAATATAACCTTTCGATTACCGAACTGGGCGTAGTCTCATATATATATATATATATATATATTAATATATGTATATATATATATATATATAATATATATATATATATATATATATATATATATATATAATATATAATATATATATATATATATATATATATATATTATATATATTGTAATGAAGAAACAGAGACAGTACCCCGTTCGCTGGCGCGGCTGTTCTCTTCACTGACTTCTTCTCTCTCGTCTTCCAGTAGCCTAGCGCGCGCTCGCGCCTAGCGGCGCTGCCCATCCTACACTATATATATATCTATATATAATATATATATATATCTATATATATATCTATATATATCTATATATATATATTTATATATATATATATCTATATATATATATATATATATATATATGTCGCGAGACTTCTGGCGGCAAGGATGGTTTCTCTCGGACGCTTTCTTCTGCTCTGCGTGCGTGCCCTACGTCCATCAGGCCTTGTCGCATAACGAGAAAAAGGCGGCCCAGATACGCAAATGTAAGCTTTGTATTGTTAGCACCTTGCAAATTGTCATTGACTTGCAATGCAAGGCTTCAGCTAATTTGCGCCAAGTACAAAAAAAAAAAAACACATTGCCGCTGCGCGTGTCGAATTGGTTCAGTATTGTTTGTAGCCATATGTAGCATGTACGGCATGATATTTTTTTTCTTATGCGCCAAGGTGGCTAATTAACAGTAATTGCTTAATTAACTTTTAAAATAGTAACTCTAGCGAAAAATCTTTAATGGAATAGTTGTATACCGCTTGTTCAGAAACGTCGGATGATTTCATCTATGGTGAGATAACTGCCCTGTTTAATTTTTTCTAACCTTTCGTTAAAGTGCAAAAAAACGTACCACGTGACTACCGGCTAACGCACGGTGCTTTTAGTGCCCTCATATATAGTTTGAACGAATTAGCAAAGGTTGCTCCGAGCAAAGAGATCGATTGAGCAGGCTGTCGGTGATTTCGATGGACGTTAAGTGATGGTAGGGGTGTGCCGTTTTACCCAATTTTCAACGAAAGAGCGGCCGCCATGTGGAAATGTGATATGGGACTGGAGGCAGCATTTCACGTAGCGCAGGCTTTATTTTGTTATCGGGCCATTGGGGAAGCGCGATGAAGGGGGCGATGGTGACTGTAGGATGAAGGATGGAGATAAAAACCTCGGTGGGAACAATAATAATGTATGGGGTTTTACTTGCCAAAACCACGATATGATTACGAGGCACGCCGTAGTAGAAGGCTCCGGAAATTTCGACCACCTAACGTGCTTCTAAATCTAGTGCAATCTAAGGCACCCAAATCTAGTGCAGTGTAGTGCACGGGCATCGAAATGCGACCGCCGCGGACGCGATCGAACCCGCGACTTTCGAGTCAGCAGCCGAGCACCATAAGCACTGTACCACCGCGGCGACCACGGGGGGAATGATTCGTGGGCAGTTTTTTTTAGTCATTTCTCCATCGTAATACCTGCGATATATGTTCTGGATATTTGCAAGCAACATGACATGATTGGCTGTAGGCAGTGTAGGAGATGTAAAAGTGAATTGCTCGTATTTCGTATCATTTTAGAATATCACGTTTAGCATCTGTCTTTTAATTGTGAAAAATTGAGAATTTAACAGTACGGACAAAAAGCGTTGACTGCTGCATAACTGAACCCTTCAAGAATAGGAAAGCTAGAAAGAGGTAAGAGAAATTGCAAGTGTACACAGTGATTTTAGTGAGACGTCATTGGCAGTTACATAGTGCGTTCCAACAGCCCTCCACAAGCCCATATATGGAGACAGCATTTCATGCAGCGCAGGTACTTTTTCTTTTCGGACTAATGGAGAAACACGATGAAGGAGGCGAAACCTACACCGAGTCACCACATTTTTTTCTGTCGCGTTTCGCAGCATGCTTCGAGTACTGGAGTGACACACATGTGCTATTTTAGACTTTAGACGGTCAGGCGCTGTCGTCACTTCGGTGTAGACATGGCCTTAAATATATCCTCATGTAAAAAAATCTAGCGAAGTCAACTATGATGACCTAGCGGGTCAAGCCACAGGACCGAGGCGGTCGATCCATTTCTCTAGAAATTCTCTATCAAGTCGCGTAGCCTGGCCACAGCCGTGCGGAGGACCCCCGTCATGCTGAATCAACATTATCGAGCTGCGCTGGTGGAAAGTTACAGGTGAAGTCACGCAGTGGGCCATTTAGTATTTCCCTGACGTAGAGTTCTCCGGTGAGTGTTCCGTCAAAAAAGACCGCGCCAATAATCTAGCCATCATAAATACGGCACAAAACACTGAAAGACCAACCACTGCACTTGATGTTGTGACTGCAACAGCCAGTGAGGATTCGTAGCGCTCCAGTAATGGAGATAGATTGACTTGAGCATTGCGGGAAAAGCGGGCTTCATCGGACCAGATTATGTTCTTCAGAAAGCTTGGGTTATCTTTATACGCAAGCCGATTTCTTTCTACCCAGTGTGCCTCGAAGGCCAGTAAGTTGCCTATAAGAGCAGTCATAAATTCCTAGGTGTCATCGTGGATCGCGATCTCACCTGCAGTATGACTCTAATCTAAAGAAGAAGCTCATTTGCACTGAGAATGTATTAAAGTTCGTTGGCGGAAAATCATGGGGCCCATCCGTGCGCTCAATACTGCAGCTTTATACACCCCTTTTTCTCGGTTTTCTCCGATACAGTCTTCCTGCCCTGCCCAACACGTGCAAGACTAACATCAGTGCACTACAGAGCGTGCAAGCCCAAGCACTTCGGACATGTCATGGCCTTCCCAGATGCTCATCGACAGCTGCAAGTATCGTTATTGCACGAGAACAGCCGGTCACGACTCATATCGTTGTTGAGACGCTGAGAGCGCACATTCGGCTCTTATCACGGCTACTATCACATCATTCACCGTGTTTACCAGCGCGGAGGCCACATGCTTCGTCCTGTGGTATTGTGACGAATCACCATTACAGATCGCCATCTGGCTTCAAGCCTGCGATGCGCCCGCCATCTGCGTTGTGGTGTGCTTATCGGTTCCTGGAATCCTTAAAGGAGTACTGACACGAATTTAAAATTTTTTCGGATTGTTGCTCTAAATAAAAATACTGGCGTCGAGAAACCAAGAACGAGTGTTGTGGCGCCCGGGAATGCATCGAATATATTTTAATTACCGCTACCTTAAAAAGACACTTTCGGCTTCGATATCGAGGGGGCGGCTTCTCAGTGACGTTTCATAGCAGTGTGACGTCGCGCGGATACAGAAGGCAAATCTAGAGGCAAATCTGTCATCTGCTCGTGGTGCACATAAACAACGATGAGTGAATTGTCGTCCAGCGACCCTGACTGCGATTTCTGCGATTTAGGCCGCATGCAGGACGCAGAGCTCGCAAAATGCGTTGACTCGTCGGGAAAATGTCCATTGCAGTGAGACTGGCTTGAAGCTTCTCAGCGACTAAAATTTCGGTCAAATTAAAATATTTTATACATGTTCTCCGCCTCCGGTGTGTGGATAGCATTGACACTGCATACCAAGGAAACGAAAAATATCCCTTGTACGATGTCTCAAAATCGTGTCAGTACTCCTTTAAGCAGGCACACATATCTCCACTAGCCTTGAAGCAGTTGCCTTAGCGTCTGCTATACAAGACCTACTTTGACCGCATACACGTTTACATCGATGGGTCCACTAATTCCAACAGCTCTATCGAAACAGTGGTTGTTCCATCTGGCGACGTATCATTGTAATTTAAGCTTTACCACATAACGACGTCGACAGCAGCAGAACTCGCAACGCTTCAAGGTACGGTCAAGTACATACTTCAGCAGCCATCCAATGAATGGGCCATCTTTTGAAACTCGAGGTCAGCCTTACAAACACGACAGTTTGCCTTACGGCATGGATTACACGAGCAGATGAAATATGGCATGACTACCACCAAGTACTCGAGGAAGGACACGATATCATACTTCAGTGGTTGCCGAGCCATTGCAAAATTGTCGGCAATGACGGCGCCGATGAAGCTGCTCTATCGGCTCATGAACAAGACCTGCGGATGCCCATACCGCTCTCGAGATCGGACGCTGCGCGGCAACTTAAATCACTTGCTTGCTGCATCACGCTTTTACAGTGAAATACACAGGACTTCTCCAACTCGCGCTTGTATTCTACTGACTCTAATTTGCGACTTCGTTTGCCATCCGCGCTCTCACGATGCGATGCAACTTTGCTGTGTCGCATGTGATTGGGTGTGACATTTACGAATGCATGTTATTGTCTCATTAGAATGGCCATCAGTGCTTCATGCAACTTATGCGTCTGTGAAGAGACTATTGAGCGCATCCTATGCCACTGCCCGTCCTACCAGACTCAACGACGTGTTCTAGGAGCCAAACTCCATCGTTCTGATGAAAGACCACTTTTAGAAAAGAAGATCCTGGGACCTTGGCCCACGGTTATGTGCATGCGCAAGGCCACGAAAGCCCTATTGTGATATACTTGAAGACGACCGGACTTGACGGGCGTCTGCTAACTACCAGCGCGAGTTCGTGTTGTGTGTGTTCAAACTAACTGTTCCTTCTTCTCTTTCTTACTCTTGTTCTTTTTTCTCTATCTTATCTGTTATTCCCCCTTTCCCCCACCCCACGTGTAGGGTAGCCAACCGAACCAAAGCTTGGTTAAAGGGGTGGTGCCACCAAATTTGTGACTTGCGCGTTCTTTGCTGTAAGCGTTTCCTATAGCTCCAGGAAGCATGATACACGCACCAAGATTCATGTATTCTCGCTAAATAATTTAATATCGCCTTTTTATGTGGACAACTTTCAGTTTCGGTTTCTGGGCGCCGAGGTTGGGCAGTGACGTAGCAGTGTAGGGGGTTTGGTCACGTGACCACACAAGGCTGTGACGCATTTAGCCAGGAAGCGATCGAAACTCGGCGAGTGATGCAGCAACCGATGCTTTGCCGGTACGTACGTTGCAGAGGTGGCGGATGTCCGGAGGTCACTCACGTCACTACAGCAGATGTGGTGTGACGTCACTACAACTTTCGTTGCCCCTCCTATAGAGCTACGCCAGTGTTGGCGCGCTAGTGATGGGCCTCGATCGTGAGAACGGGCATTTAGGCACACTTTGGAAGTGAATTAAAATATATTCTAAACGTTTGCTGTGTCCGGCCCTACGTGTGGAGTGTCCTTGCATACAAAGGAAACCGACAACAGGCTTGTTATACCTCGAAATTTGATGGCACCACCCCTTTAACCTCCCTGCCTTTCCTCTTCGTTTCCCTCTCCCTCTTAGATTATCATCTGTCTGTGTCAAACTCCAGTAGCAGAAATCAAGACGGCATTGAAAATTCCTCTCTTCCAACTGGTGATGCAAGTGAACATGGTAAGCAGTGGCATAGCCAGGAGGGGGGGGGGAGGTGAGGGGGTTACGCTACTGGCTACGCTACTGATGTTCATCTGGCAATTTCTGGCTACGTTATTGATGCTCATCACTCACGTAACGCACGCTTGCGTGGGGATGGGCGACTACGAAAGCCAGACATCTGTTCTGAGAGATTCATTCTCTACCATTCATGCGCTGAAGCCGCTTTTTGGTCGTGCCTGTTTCCTTGATAGTTTCGTAATTTCGAACCAGTTTCAAACCCCTTGCCCGAGTTCCAGGATGCCAACTGTGAAATAACCTTGCAGCTTTTTGTCTATCTCCATTCGCTCGGGTCGACGGCGAGAACCATATTCGCACGTTCTTCATTAGTAAAGGGCATCGTTACAAACCTGTACTTTCCCTACACGAAGCCAGCACCTCCTCTATCAGGAGGCGCTGACGAAGCATCGCTGTTACCCACACCGTGCGGAAAACTAAGAGAACTGCGCACAAAATACTAAGCTGCGCAAGGCTTGAAACAGCGAAACTGCACGATTCTAAAGACTAATCTGGTTGTTTCTAGGTTGCTTCAAGGTCGTTGCTAGGGTTTAGCAAGGTGATGCTAGGTTGCTTCTACGCTGATCACAGCGGTTCTACTTAAACTACAGACAGTCACAGACGCGACACGGATGCCCAAACTGCAGATACAGAATCTCGCGCTGAAACCAAGCGTTCCCTCCTCTCGTAGATCTACGGGCACGTCGTCGTTGGCGTAGGCCTTCCATCGCTTAGGGCCCTTCTCGCAGCCGCCGTTGCCTTTCCCGTTTCCTAGTATTCTCTCGTTGTACGCACTCGGGGTCTTCGGCTCGCCGCCTCGCATCGCAGCCATTTATTGTTGGGCTAATTGTTGCCTTCTTCATTTTTAGTGGACCGGCCAGTGGTGAGTAGTGGGATATACCTAATTTCAGTGGCACATACCCGTTTTATCATGATAGTTTTTTGGTTCGTCGGACAAGGAACGATTTGCTAAACATTTTCGCTGTTAAAATGTATGCGCTGCGTCAACTGCTGCCTCTGGTCACGTATCGCATTCGGACGTGACGGCTGCTTTTTCGTCGAATATTTCTTTTCTTGAACAGTACGCACTACTAGCAATTAAAGTCCGTCGCATTCACCAATAGCCTGTTCAATATATCTCCTGTGCGCGGAGCAGTCTTTGCTAACATACCTCTCCCTGTTTGCAAACAGTGTGAGGTCACTGCGAGTGACACACCCACAAGCCCCACCCTCGGAGCGGGTGCTGTTTGGCGGATTAAAATAAAATGAGCGGTTAATTTAGCGCTAATGTCGTTCTCGTGTATAGGTATGGGTGTAGTTCTAAATCCCGCGCTAAATCCTGCGCTAATGTCGTTCTTTTGCAGGTCTTGGTGTAGTTTTAAATCCTGCGCTCAATGCAGCTCCGATAACGTGAAACCTGAGCAAGTGCGTAGCACGGACAACCCAGCGAAGCCAGCGCTTGCCACCGCCTCGGTTGATGTTCAAGTACAAGCCACAAAAGTATGGCTGTTCTTGCGCAAGGAAATAAGGAGGGAAGGGGTCCAGGGGAGCGCTCCCCTGGACCCCGTCCCTCCTTATTTCCTTGCGCAAAAACAGCCATATTTTTTAGGCTTGTACGGGAAACGCGCTTGCCGAGGCGGTGGCGCCCTCTCTTCCGTAGAGCGGGTATCAGCCGAATTTTTCAGAAGCGTTTTTCACGATTTTAGATAAATTATTACGATTAGTTCTTGGTTATTTCTGTAGTTTATATTAATTTAGGCTTTGTTAGTTTATGTCGCACTGGTTTTGAGCATTGCTAGCCTTGTTTTAGGCCTGTATTGAACCCTGCGTGACCATGCGACATAAGACAGTGGATGGACGATAGTCGGGCCCCTGAAGTGCTACGCACTTAATATCACGGTATATATGCTCCATATGGCTCAGAACAATACTAAGCCAATTCGACTCTCGTAGAGCCTATGTTTGTGTTTTTAATACTTCGCTCAAGTTAGCTGAAACACCCTGTATGAAGACAAGGTGTAGAGCAAAGAACCAGACAATGTTCATAGAACCTGTCTCCAACATCATGTACAGGGGTGGTCAAAAGTTCCCAGGCCACAACGCCCGGCCGAGGAGCAGCAGCTCGCTGCTATCGGGGCGCTGCCATCGCAATCACGCCTTGCCGCACGCTGGCGTCGAGCGTGTGCTTGGAGGGGGATGTGCATCCCTCTCCCTTTCTTTCTCTCCTTGATAAGAAAGCTAGGATGCTCCCTCACTGGTCGGTCTTCGAATTTTACTGCTGTGCAGCGTGTAGCGAGGCAGCAGTGTTCCGAAAACTAACGTTTTTAGATTCTAAATGTATCTAAAAACGTTGCCGAAAACTGACGCATCATGCTTGCCACATTTGCTAGACACCGTATACATTACCGTGGTTTTCGGCTCCCTTGAGAACAATAGTGTGCGTTTAAATTTCCATTGACAGTGCGGTGGCTATCTCAGCCCTCTGCGCAGGCCAATTCGCTGCATACAAACATGGTCGGAGCCCGAAATGTATGCAGAAGAGCTTGTGTTGGGGCCAGTGTTGCGGAGTTGCCACTCTGGAATTGGAATGACTCCGTAATCATTACACATTTTCGCGACCCCGGAATGGAATGAGAATGGAATTAAGCGCCTTTTGCACGGAATGGAATGGGAATGGACTTACATCTTTTCTCGAAAATAGAGCATGTTTTCGTTTAGCGCTCTTTTTCAAACTTTAAACATTAGTAAGTCAGAGCCTCGAATTTAACAATAAAGCCGTATTTTTAAATGGCTTGGCTGATTACAAGCATAGTACATTTATAAGCAACGCGCCTACTATAATTCTGTCCTTATTCAATATTCGATGCAAAGGCACAACCCGAGCGGTGCACTGTTCCAACTAATACCAACAGATCTGGAGAGTTTTGTTCCGCCATTAATGAAATCTTAGTTTTCTCCGTATTCATGACCGCTCCAGACGCGTGGCAAAACTGCTTAGTCTTCTTGAACCAGTGTGGCGGAGTGGGCGCCTCCATTCCATTCCAATTCCATTCCGGGGAATTAGAACTTACCACAATTCCATTCTCCTTTCAATTCCTCGGAATGAACTTAGTCCATTCCCACTCCGGTAATGGCCGGGCAGCTCAATTCCATTCCTGTAATTCCTCAATGTAGGAAAGGCACCTTGATAGTTTTATCGAGTTAAGAATGAGCATAGAGCTGATGTCATCAGATGCATTAAGAACTGGAAAAGTACGCAAAACACGTTACCAAGGTCAAGTAATAGTAGCTTGGTGACATATCTCCTGCAGTACAACCACCCTACTACTTCCCATAGGGGCAGTTCTCCCGCTACCATAGCATTTGCACGGTCAGCAACTTTGAACGAATCGTGATATTAACATTGTTTCAGCTTAAATGTGTGAATGCTAAAATGGTGACACAGCGTATTTTTATGCTGACAAAAGCAGTGTTCAAGAAGACTAAGCAATTTTGCCATGCGTCTGGAGCGCCTAGACAGGGGCACAGTTTTGCAAAAGAACGGGGGGTGGGGTGGGGGGGTGTATGAGGTGAGACGACGGGCAAGCTGGTATACGAAAGCTTGCAGTTGCAGTGAACACAAGCAGTGCGCCAGCGTCAATACGCATCACAACTTATAGAAGCGCTTTTTCGAATATGCGTCTGATCGCCAACGGCGACAGAAGCAAAAACAATGAAGTTAAGGGTGGGGAGTCAGCAGGCACTTCATGTTCCGCCGAGTTAGTGAGTGAAATAACTTTATTGGGTCCACAAGGGAAAAGAATCACAGGGAGTAAAGGGGTGGGGGGTATACCGCCGCCGTAGTTCCGCACGATACCAACGGCACAGAACTGCGGTATACGCGAAGAATAGAGACAAACTCGAAGCAACACAGTCTATATAAGGACAGAATTGTGGTAGGCGCGTTGCTTATAAATGTACGGTGCTTGTGATCAGCCAAGCCATTTTGAAAATACTGCTTTATTGTTGAATTCGAGGCTCTGACTTACTAATGTTTGAAGTTTGAAAAACAGCACATAGACGAAAACGGGCTTTATTTTCAGAAAAAGACCTAATTCCATTCCCATTCCATTCCAAGGTCGCGAAAATGTGGAATGATTCCGGAGTCATTCCGATTCCGAAGTGGCAACTCCGCAACACTGTCTTGAACACTAGATTTGTCAGCATAAAAATACGCTATGTCGTCATTTTAGAATTAACACATTTAAGCTTAAACAATATTAAGCAACATGACTACGTATAACGCTAGAACTTTATCTAGTGAGGCTAGTCTAGCTGTACTATTCGACGAATTAGAGGGTGTTAAATGGGATGTAAAAGGGCTCAGTGAGGTTAGGAGGCCACAGGAGCATAGAACGGACACGTCATATATGCTATCGTGGCTTAGCTGACAGAAGAGAACTAGGGGTGGGGTTCCTTATTCATAAAAATATAGCTGGTAATATAGAGGAGACACTGGAAGTTGTAAAGGAGTACGTCTACTTAGGACAGGTAGTAACCGCGGAGCCAAACCATGAGAGTGAAATAACTAGAAGAATAAGGATGGGTTGGGGCTCATTCGGCAAGCATTATCAAATCATGAATGGTAGTCTACCACTATCCCTCAAGAGGAAGGTATATAACAGCTGCATCTTACCGGTACTTACCTACGGAGCAGAAACCTGGAGACTTACAAAGAGGGTTCAACTTAAATTGAGGACGACGCAGCGAGCGATGGAAAGGAAAATGATAGGTGTAACCTTAAGAGACAGGAAGAGAGCAGAGTGGGTCAGGGAGCAAACGGGGGTAATGACATCATAGTTTGAAATCAAGAAGAAGAAATGGATATGGGCCGGGCACGTAGCACGTCGCAGGATAACCGGTGGTCATTAAGGGTAACTGACTGGATTCCAAGAGATGGCAAAACGCGTGAGGGGAGACAGAAAATCAGGTGGGGTAGATGAGATTAAGAAGTTTGCAGGTATTACGTGGCAGCAGAAAGCACAGGACCGGGTTGATTGGCGGAACATGGGAGAGGCCTTTGCCCTGCAGTGGGCGTAGACAGGCTGATGATGATGATGATAGAGGAATACTATAGCATTAATGAGAGGGTGATATGTATCGTAATTAAGTTTAATAAGAGGTACAAGATGAAGGTGGTACAGGCCTACGCGTCTACATCCAGCCATGATGATCAACTGGTTGAACGCTTCTACGAAGACGTAGAATCAGCAATGAGTAAGATAAAGACACAGTATACTGTACTGATGGGCGACTTTAATGCAAAGGTAGGCAAGAAGCAGGCTGGAGATAATGTAGTTGGGAATATGGCATCGGCTCTAGAAACGCCAGAGGGGAGTTACTAGTAGAGTTCGCAGAACGCAATAATTTACGGATCTTGAATACCTTCTACAGAAAACGGGCTACTCGTAAGTGGACATGGAGGAGTCCTAATGGCGAAACTAAAAATGAAATAGACTTCGTAATGTGCGTCCACCTGGGCATTGTACAGGATGTGGAAGTAGTTAACAAGATCCGATGCAGTGACCATAGAATGGTAAAATCTAGAATTCAACTAGACTTGAGGAAGGAACGGCAGAAACTGATACGCAAGAAGCCGATTAATGAACTAGCGCTGAGAGGGAAAGTACAGGAATTCAGTGTTTCACTTCAGAATAGGTACGCGGCTTTAACCGAGGAAACCGACCTTAGCGTTGACGCAATGAATGATAATCTGACTAGTATCATTAAGGAGTGTGCATTGGAAGTCGGGGGTACAGTCGTTAGACAGGACACTGGTAAGCTATCCCAAGAGACGAAAAAACTCATTAAGAAACGTCAAGCCATGAAACCCTCAAATGCAACAGACAAAATAGAGCTGGCGGAGCTTTCGAAGTTAATCAATAGGCGTAAAGTCGCCGACATAAGAAAGTATAATATGGAGAGAATTGAGCATGCTCTAAAGAACGGAAGAAGCCCCAAAGCTATAAAGACAAAACTGTGCATAGGCAAAAATCAGATGTATGCATTAAGGGACAAGGAAGGCAAGGTCACAACCAATATGGATAGAATAGTTGAGGTAACGGAATAGTTCTACAGAGATCTGTACAGCAGCCGAGACAGTCAGGATGATAACGTAAGAAGCAGTAATAGCCCAGAGGAATCTGACATCCCACCAGTATTGAGAGGAGAAGTAAAGAAAGTCCTAAAGGGAATGCAAAGAGGTAAAGCCGCTGGTGAGGATCAGGTAACATCAGACCTATTGAAAGACGGTGGAGAGATTATGTTAGAAAAACTGGCCACCCTGTATACGAAGTGTCGGGAGCATACCAGAATCTTGGAAGAATGCCAACATCATTTTGATTCATAAGAAAAGGGACGTCAAGGACCTGAAAAATTACAGGCCCATCAGCTTACTGTCCGTTGTCTACAAGCTATTTACAAAAGTAATTTCTAACAGAATTAATACGACATTAGAGTTCAATCAACCAAAGGACAGGCAGGATTTCGTACAGGCTTCTCAACAATAGACCATATTCATACTATAAATCAGGTGACAGAGAAATGGGCGGAATACAACCAACCCCTATACATAGCCTTCATAGATTACGAGAAGGCATTTCATTCGGTGGAGACATCAGCAGTCATGCGGGCACTGCGGAATCAGGGCATCGACGAAGCCTATATAAACACAATGGAAGAAATCTACAGCGGATCCACAGCCACTATAGTCCTCCATAAAGAAAGCGACAGAATCCCAATAAAGAAGGGCGTACGGCAGGGAGACACGATCTCTCCAATGCTATTCACCGCGTGTTTAAAGGAGGTTTTCAGGGCCCTAGATTGGGAAGAATTAGGGATAAGAGTTAACGGAGAGTATCTCAGTAACCTGCGATTCGCTGATGACATTGCATTGATGAGTAACGCGGGAGACGAATTACAGCTCATGATTACTGAACTGGATACGGAAAGTAGAAGAGTAGGTCTGAAAATTAATATGCATAAAACTCAAGTAATGTGGAACAATCTTGGCAGAGAACAGCGCTTTGCAATAGGGGGCGAGACACTGGAAGTTGTAAAGGAGTACGTCTACTTAGGACAGGTAGTAACCGCGGAGCCGAACCATGAGAGTGAAATAACTAGAAGAATAAGGATGGGATGGGGCTCGTTCTTCTTCTTCAGTGGTTATTGAGGAAAGGAAAAAGGCACCTAATTTCTGTCTGCCTATAGGCGACACGGCGCAGTGCCTTGTAGGGCTGGGGGTAAGGAGGTAATAAAAGAAAAGTAGGAAAAAAATAGAGAAAGAAGTGATAGGGGGACATCCATCCAACGAAGAGAGAAGAGGACAGGAAAGATGGGGGAGACGGTCACGGGAGTTCAAGGACGGGACCACGAAACACAGCCAGAGGCACGGTGCACAACATCGGCGAAGCGGCGGAGGCCCCGACGATGAGCGGCGCACGGCATAGCGGGCGAGGCGACCGTCACGGGGCACCGATCAGCGAGAGGTACGAGGAGAAATCCAGGACATCGCGGCCGGCACGTCCGTCTTGCTTGAAATCCAGCGAGCCACTCCGCTCATTCGGCAAGCATTATCAAATCATGAAATGTAGTCTACCACTATCCCTCAAGAGGAAGGTATGTAACAGCTGCATCTTACCGGTACTTACCTACGGAGCAGAAACCTGGAGACTTACAAAGAGGGTTCAACTTAAATTGAGGACGACGCAGCGAGCGATGGAAAGGAAAATGATAGGTGTAACCTTAAGAAACAGAAAGAGAGCAGAGTGGGTCAGGGAACAAACGGGGGTTAAGGATATCGTAGTTGAAATCAAGAAGAAGAAAATGGATATGGGCCGGGCACGTAGCACGTCGGCAGGATAACAGGGGGTCATTAAGGGTAACTGACTGGATTCCAAGAGATGGCAAACGCGTGAGGGGGAGACAGAAAATTAGATGGGTAGATGAGATTAAGAAGTTTGTAGGTATAACGTGGCAGCAGAAAGCACAAGACCGGGTTGATTGGCAGAACATGGGAAAGGCCTTTGCCCTGCAGTGGGCGTAGACAGGCTGATGATGATGATGATGATTATCAAAACATCACCATTCGTTCAAACATACTGACCATGCAAATACTATAGGTAGCGGGAGAACTGCCCCTATGGGAATTAGTAGGGTGGTTGTACTGCACGAGATATGTCACCAAGCTACTATCCCTCGACCTTGGTAACGTGTTTTGCGTACCTTTGCAGTTCTTAATGCATCTGATGACATCAGCTTTATGGGGCGTTCATTCTTAACTCTATAAAACTACCAAGATGCCTTTCCTACGTTGAGGAATAACAGGAATGGTGTTGAACTGCCCGGCCATTCCTGGAGTGGGAATGGGCTAAGCTTTTTCATTCCGAGGAATTGAAAGGAATGAAATTGCGGCAAGTTCCAATTACCCCGGAATGAATTTGAATGGAATGGAGGCGCCCATTCCGCAACACTGGTTGGTGCTAGTTGGAACATCTTAGTTAAATAAGCAGCGCTGCACAGTAGTAAAATTGGAAGAGCGAACAGCGAGGGAACATGAACGCACCATGTTTATACCCCGCTTTCTTATCAATAGTGATGCCAACCTAAGTCAACGTTTTATCCCTAGATTGACAACTGAAAATACCCTATATTTCAAGAAAAATCCCAAGATTGACTTCTTAATGTCATCATTAAGGTAATTCACCTTTAAGAGGGTATAACGATTGTTAGCTTTGTGGCCGAATTAATCTGAATCCTATTTGAAGTAAAATGTATCGTATTAACAGCCACTGAAGGTCTTTTTTCTGCATTTTCTGTGGAGTAATTGCACATAAAGGGCTTGCACATGGCGCCAGTTGCTACAGAGACTGACAAATTTGTCAAGTGCACTTTCCCACTAATTGAAATCATAAATGTGATCGTTTGGTTCAATCGCAAGTCTGTAGCCCTTTCTTGTACTTGCAGCTTGCGAGGTGGTGGTCAATTTTCTAATTTCCCACATTTGAAAATCAGCGTTGCATGATTTGCAGTAGATATACAAGGCCCTTTCTTTTACTGGTTCATAGCCGTCCTGTGTATTTTTGATCAGCTTCACATAAGCCAAATACTTCCGCCACAATTTTCGCTCTTAAGAAAACTGCGTGACGGAAAGACTGAAAACACAAGAACGGTCTTAAATTTTCGTATCTTTCCGTCACTCCGTTTTCATATAATAACGAATCCGGACCAACTCGCCCAATTGTCAGCCCTATTTTCGATCTCATATCAATTAAGGGTCCAGAAGTTGTTAAACATGAAGATATTGCACGGTTGCACATGTTGCAAGATATTGCACATGAAGATATTGCACGTTTTCATGTGCACTACAAGACAAAATTTCTCATTGTTTCACAGAGCAGCAATCACTCAAAGCGCTCCCGATGATACGCGCATGCATGCTAAGCACTTTATGACAACAATGTTTCATTATCCCCCAGTATTCAGCATATAATAATCTCGCGCCATAGAACTGCTATCGCCTTCATTCGGTCCAGCATAACGCCAAAGCTCTCTTAAATGCAAAACAGCAAATATCAAAAACTATTGTTTTTTACAGCCTTTCTAGCTGAATAAGTGTGATCACTCAGAAACGCCCGATATTAGGCCGTGTGATGTAACATTTGCAGAGCCTTACAAAAATACCTAGATTCAATACAAAGACGCCAAATCCCTGAAACAGACAGAAAATCCTTAGATCTAGGGATAAATCCGTAAGATTGGCATCACTGCTTATCAAGGAGAGCAAGAAAGGGAGAGGGATGCACATCCCCCTCCACGCACACGCTGCGCTAAAGGCCTGACCACACGTACGCGTTGCAGCGTGTCAGCGCGTGACCTTTTCACGCGGCGACGCGCCCTCTCCCTATGGGGAGAGAGAGCGCGCGGCTACGCGAAGCTGCGCGCCCTCTCTCTACATAGGGAGAGGGCGCGCAGCTTCGAACGATAGGGCAAGAGAACACCAAGATTCTGTGAATGACGGCTATGACAGTCACTTAGACGCGCATGTAAAGAGGTTTGGCTATTTCCATCAAACACACAAGGCTCATTGCTTATAGTTTTGACAGAATTAAAATGTAGGTTATCGGCGCCTTTCATATTAGGCGACCGGGCTCGCAATGTGTCTGCAGACTATCAATCTCGTTACTAGACAAACAAATGTTGCTTTTGGTAGATCATTTGCCCTTGGCTTTCTTGTCTGTTAGTTCTAATTAATGTTGCATCCAGCAAAGAAAAACGAGCCCTTAAAAATTCCCCTTCTTTTGTTCATTCATAGTGAACGTCTCGTTCTGGCAGACTGGATGCCTTCAGGTAGTATGCGAAGGATTATTGGTCAGCTGCCAGCTCGTAAAAAGATCACGTGATTCGTCACGCCAGCAGGCAGAAAAAGAGTGTTCCACACTCGCCGTCATGGCTACTAGCGGCGCTGACACATAGCATCCATCCATCCAGGTTTAAACGCACATATATACCACATAAAGTGGACGGGAGGATAACCGCCGCCGTAGCTCGGTGCAGGGGCGTAGCCAAGGAGGGGGGGGGTTCAACCCCCCCACCGAAATGTTTCAATTTTGCTTGCGCATATATAAACGCACACATGCGAACGCACGCATGAACATACACATAAAGTATAGTTAACCCCCCCCCCTCCCGAAAAAAAAATTTCTGGCTACGCCCCAGGCTCGGTGGTAGAGCACCGGACGCGTTATTCGAAGGTCGCAGGTTCGGTTCCTTCCGGCGGCAGTTATCTTTTCGTCCCATTTGACTTTCTTCACATTTACATCGTATCGACTACAAATACCACCCCATATACTTTCCTTGGCTTTCTGTCTATTATAATTACTGCAAGTACAGTTGCTAAGTGCCCACTAGGACAAATTCTTGCTTTTGCGAGTGGGCGAGGTACGCGCTACGCGTCCGTTCAAGGCAACACGGCACCTGCTAGCTGCACACGTTGTTGATGCTGTTGTGATAACGATAATTATTATGGCCGTGTGCTTTGTAAGTGGTGAACCTTTAACCACCCCTCGTTGCGCAATTTCACATGTTGTGAAGCCTGGTGGGATTCTACGCTTCATGTCGCGCAAGTTTTGCATGTGTTAATGGACACTCCTCGCACTGCATAACGTTCATAGAGTGTCTTTTTTTTTTCCGAAGCAATTCGAACACGGCATGGCTCTGTGGTAGAACACCTGCGTGCCACGCAGGAGCCCTGGGTTCGATTCCCTCACGAACCGTAGATTTTTTTAAATAAATTATTTACTTGCATGTATCTAGAATTTTCGCTCGAGGGCAACGCTGGTTTTTCGCTCAGAACCTACGACGCCGACACTGGAATATCTGCGAAACGAGCTCCTTAACGCTATATATAGCGTTAATAGAGAGTTTTAGCAAGTTACGAAAATACGGTACGCAAATACGCTACTGTATGACGGTACCGCCCCTCCTTTCCCGGTCGTCGACCTTTTGCCGGTGAAGGCACCCAACACCACAAAAGCTTTTTCAAAAATTACTGTAGGGTTGCCACGCCTCATTCTTGCCCGTCAGCCTACGCATTGTTAACGAGACACCTGTCGTTCGGGGGACGCACTGTCACTGGAACGGGGAGCGACAAAAACACAACGAGCGAGCAAGGAGGAACGCTACTGTACTGACTTACCATATACTTGCGTACCGTATTTCCGTAACTTGCTAAAACTCTAATATTGTCACGGGGTCGTGACGTCGACGAAGGCAGCAGTCGGCGTGTCCAAGATGAAATTCTTTATTTGGCCAAACTTGTGGCCGGGGAACAGAAAGTAAAACTACAGCAACAATTGGGGGGCCCTTAAGCTTCGCCTTTAAGAGTTGAACGCGATGCGTCTACAAATCGCCGAATGGGCTCGTTTTCGTCGTGGCACATGCCGAACAAAATGCGTTAAGGAGACTCCTTCCACTACATGGTATTTATGTAGTGTTTTTTTTTTTTTCCGAAGAAGCTGCAAGTAACATCGTGGCTTTGACACCGTATGGCATCCGTTTTCTGCCTGTCATAAGCGTAGGGGGTGTGCCCTACGATATGTTCATGGCACTGGTTCTTCACAGTGTGTGGAGAACACGGATGGCAGTGCGAAACGTAGACGTGAATCCCCTGCCTGCTCGAGAGTATTTCATTGAAAGTGTAGAATATTTTATGACTGCATACGAGGCACAAAATGAAAAGCCAGAGTGGTTCCCCTGTTTGGTTGAATTGGTTGGCATGAAGCGTCTGCCTTTTTAACTCCCATGTGCTGAAAGGTGGGGCAGCACTTTTATATGTGACACTGCAATGTGTTTTTATATGTTGATTTGTACTTTGTTTGCTAAGCAGGCAATAAAGAAAAAAAACATCGTGGCTTTGTGGTAGGACACCTGCTTGCCACACGAACGGCCCGGGCTAGATCCTCAATGGGAACGAAGATTTTATTCTTTGTTTTATTTGCTTCTTGATTTTTGCGCTCACGGATGATTTTTCGCTCACAACCAACGGTGCCTACACCGACGCCGACACCGGAATTTCTGCGACACGAGCTCTCTAACGCTATCACGTTAATGCACACTCTACAGTACACATATAGTGGCGAACAGAGCATCGGCCGTCGATGAACTGCTCTGCGGTAACGCGCGTCGGCATTTATACATGCGGCATCGAACATTCGAGCCTTATTGCTGGTGGCCGCGTTAGTTCGAGAATAATCTCAACTGTTCGTGTTTGCGCGCTCAAGCCTATAAGAAGATTCTAAGATAATCGGGAAGGTTCCCAGATATTAGGGCGTGGCTTGCGCAAGGCGGTGGCTACGCGTGCAACGCACTAGTTAGATAAAAATGACAAAAAGAAGCGCGCATGGCAATATCCACGATCTTCCGATTCACTTCGATACCGTGTAGCTGACGACGCTTCAGAAGTAACCTTTGACGTGACCCTCTAAAACCGCGATACTTTGTTGCCATTGTTTCCACTTTTGCCTCTCCTCGCAATGCTCTCACTACAAAAAGAAATTACAACGATATTGCATTGCATCTGTAGCCGTGCAGTTCATGCTGAACTGCATGGCAAACATGCGATATATGGTGAACTAGATGCCTTGGCATGAATGATTTCATTTGGCTCAAAAATAAACAAAGCGATGTATGCAGCTCTTTGCTGGCTGCTTCGCATTACATCGATTCCCACAGTGCGTGGGATCTGCCGAATTTTTTTTTCTCTTAAACTACATGTTGTGAAAGAGGTGGTGTTCTTCCATCACAACGTCTTTCACGACGCGCAGTGTAAGAGGGAAATAAGGATGCAAGCGAATTGCTTACGAGGAGGAGGAATAAACTTTATTGAGCAGTTTGAGTGGCGCAGCCTAGGCCTCCCACGTGGGGACGTCGAGGTCTTGCCTCTTCGCCGCCTCGCGGGCTTGCTGGATGAAAATTAAAATTACGGGATGCGTTCACCGCCGAAGCTTGCTATACGTTTCTCATCGTACCTTGGCATTGCGGCGCGTGTTTGTGCATGCTCGAGCTCGTCGTGTGTTTCAATTGTTTTGACGTTGTAAAAACCTTCCACTTGCTCTGCATGGTGGGTGAAAGACGCGTTCGTCGTCGAAACCTCGGCACGTGTTTTGTCCTATAATGCGTGATTGGGTATATTGCTAGCGCAGTGAAGATTTGTAATAATAATTGTTAACATATGGTATATAGCGTGGTGGGAGAGTGAAATAACGACCGGACATCACACAATGCGAATTACGTAACTAGTGGGTCGTTTAAAGCTTCCAAACCATTACAAAGGGCTCAGCCATAATTCTTCTTCATCAGCCGCCGCATCAACAAAGCGCACATAATGCCTTACAGCTGTGTAGCGGGTACCTGGCTTCTCCGCAGAATTACGAATAATGGCGTAGTGGGTGCCTTCCAACTTCACAAAAATTATGATTTATGGCGTATGGGTGCCTTGCGAGTGTACTTGTATTAGTAGCCCCAGGAGATTTCACAACGGGCTCTAGAAATGCCGCTCTTCCAGCTTTCGCTGCGACAGTGCTGCGCTTTCCGCGCAGGCCTGGCGTTTTTTGGAAAATATCCTACGTCATGGTCCAAATTACCTTACTTTACCCTGTACTTTTACCCTACTTTACCCTGTACTAGCATAATTGATGTTAGTTAATTACCTTATTAAGCGCAATATAAGAATATCATAACGAGCGCCAGATAACGGCAAAGCACATGTCGTTGTTTCATTTGGTTGCGGCTGACCACCTTTTTTTAATCATTTGTTCTTGTTACGTGAAACATCCTGTGTTGAATGCGCGGAACGCGTAGTAGACAGAAATGAGTAGAACACCCTCGGTAAGAGCAACAAGAGAGGAAAGCCTTATTCGACGTTTCGACAGGAGTGCAGTGTTCATCGGGAATGAAGAAGACCGGCCGCTGGTCATAACGTCGAATAAACCCTTCTTTGTTGCTGTTACCGAGGCCCTTCAACTCATTTCTCTCTTCTCCCTCTCTCTCTTTTGTGGATATATATATATATATATATATATATATATATATATATATATATATATATATATATTTAAGCTTTCAAATTAGTCATTTCAACTTTAGGCAACAAGGGGACACCGCGCGATTGCAGTAAGTAGGGATGCCATATATGCATACAAGAAATGTTGTGATTGTGCCACTTTATAGGTACGCTGGTGGCTCAGTAATTACCTTTACACCCACTGCGAATCCAAACCAAACGGAAAGCGAGAGTGTTTTCTCGCAGTTTCTGGGGATCTCCAGAAAGTAGCGCTAACCTGAGCACGTCTGCCAAGAGGACAAAACCACGCTATTACCAGCTTTAATATCCTCCAGAAGCTGCACTCATTGCTGAAATATCTTTAATTTTACAAATTGAGTGAACCCTTAGGTATTAGCTGCCTCTTTAGGTGTTTTACCTGAACAACGCACGTGAATTTTTTTAATCTTTTCGAAATAAAATAAAATAAAAAAAAAGAGGCACGCGACATGCGAAGTCGTATGCCCCTAACTGCGCGCCAGCCGTGACGCAAGATCGATGTAACTCGCCCTACCTTGACTCGCCCGTTCGCTTGACCGAGAAATTGAACGTGACCTGAAAGTTTGAAGACAGGGAAAAAGGCAAGTTCTTCTTCAGAAACTGAACACAGGCATCTGTGCAAGGCCACTTTCCGAAAAATGACAAAATGGTGATCACCCTGCGTGGCGATGCCATTGCGCCGACGCAGAGACGATTGCACCACCACAGAAAATGAAGAAATAATACAATCTGGCAAAATGGAAAAACTATGCCCGTAAGGAGCGTTAGGAAATAGCTAGGCCGACGGAGGGTTTTTTTGTTGTTTTTTCGCGACGGTCAGAATCGAGCACTGTTTTGCGTTATTAAACGAGTATTTCTTTGCCTAATTCTTCTCGAAAAGTTGTGAAAATGATGCGTGGCAAACGTGGCGCATGCAAATTAAAAAAGAGAGAGAGATAGGGAACGTTAGAGAACAGAAATGGCAAATTGGATTCGAAAGGATGGAAGTTATAAAGACCACGGAGATTTATAAAGGCGGCAAAACAAGAAAAAAACACACGAAGAAACCAGAGGGGGAAAATCTGTGTGGCAACACAAGGGACAGCCCTTTGCTAAATGAAGCCCGAGGTGGCTGCCTGAGACAAGAACAAACCGGACTAAATATTCAAAACAGGAGAAGTCATGTGCCTTCTGGGGGAAAAAAAGAAAAAAATAGTCTGGAAAATACGCAATACATCCTAATGCAATTTCAGAATATTCGCCCAACAAGACCCGTAGAAGACGTGCACCTTTCAGAAGCTCTGGGTCTTAAAGTGGGTGGAATTAGTTACTGGTAAGGGGTCGATACAAGCAATGTTGGCGGAAAAAAGTTGGGAAAGATTGATAGAACCGGAGTCGTTACAGGCGTAGGTAAAACAGTAGTATATCACAGAAATAGAGGCTGGTGTTAAGAAAGTAGAGCGATCGACATAAAAAAATGAAGTAGTAACTTGTCGCTGTAGCTTAGCAGGTAAGCAGACTTGGCAGTAATGAAATTACTATAATTAAATTACTTTTTGCTGTAATGAGCAATTCAATGAATAACTTTTGTGCGCTGGTAATTTAGTAATGTAATGAAATACCTCAAGAGAGTAATTTCAAGAAAATAAAATGTTTACTTTCCCAATTCAGTAAAATATAGTGTGTCCACTTCCCCTATAGCATAAAAAAATTTACCAAAAAAGGATAGAATAGAGCAACGGCAAGGTAATTTGAGTTCCTAACCTCAGACGTGGAACGAAGCAGGCCCACAGCAAAGCCGCAGCTCCGAACTCTAAGCCATGAATAACGTTTTTGGCAGGACACGGCCCTCAAAACTCCAGAAAAAAAGGGGGTCGACGACGGCTCCACCCTTGCTGACTGTCGGACAGCTCAGCAACGGGATGCCGAGGTTTCAAACGCGTAACCGTGTGCCCCCGAGAGAGAAGGCTCTTCTTTAGACAAAACGACGATATATTCTTTCAAGCAAAGGAAGGAATTCAGCGTCGAGATAGAGTGACAGTTGTCGCCGCGGCCGTTTTAGCTGCTAATCACCAGAAATAAGGATGGCGCCAAGTCTCTGTGCACACATGTGCACTTTACTTACAGCCTGTAAATACAAGTGCGCATGATTGTTGCAGGAACGTTAACACTTTTGTTACGTAATTTCAAAACCAATAGTAATCTAATGTCATTACTTTCGGAGAGCTGTAATTTTAATGCAATTTAATCACATTTTTAAAAAATCTATAAAAGTAAACTGGGTAATGTGACTTAATGACTTTTTAAGAGTAATTTTGCCATCTCTGCAGGGTAAGCTCGAGCAATGAGGTTCCATTACCGGCCTCGGAGGCCGCGTTTCGGTGGCGGAGGAATTTCAATTGTACTCATGTACTTAGATTTAGGTGCACTTTAAAGAACCCCAGACAGTTGAAATTAATCCGGAACACCCTATGACGCCATGTTTCATAATCATATCGTGGGTTTTTGGCACGCAAAACCCCAGTAATTATCTGTCGGCTTTATATGGCTGCGCAGTGTTGTACCAGCACGATTCTTGACTAGGAACAATGATGCAAGAGTTGTTGTCCCGGGGCATAAAATAATCACCGTAGACTGTACGATGCAGTTTAAAGAGCGTACCTACAGCTGCAGTGACGGGAAAATCGCTCAATTTTTAATATCCTGATGAACAATACAACCCAGCAGTGGCTTTTAGAAGTATCGTGGTCTGATTTTGTGCGTTTCCGGAATTTTACAGCGAAAGCTGTTATGAGATCATTTCAGCGGCCGTTTTTGGCGGCGTAGTTGTCCGCCGTCGCCGACGCCGCCGGTGTCCGTAACCACTATCGCTCGAAATAGGAAAAAAACGAAATAAGAAAAAAAAATGCCAAGGATGGAACGAGGTTCGAACCTGGGCCCTCTGCGTGGGAGCCAGTATTCAAGCTCTGAGCACATGCCGTTTTTTTTTTTGCAAGGCCAATAAAGAAAAAAAAAATCTGAGCGTGCCGGTGCTTGACACTGCTTTTCAAAAGACCTTATACAGGCTTCATAGTCGGGAAGGAACCACATTAACATATGCAATATAGCGTGGTAGAAGAGTAAAATACGCACCAAGCGTTACACAACGCGAATTCTGTAAACAGGCGTCACACAATGCGAATTGCGTAACGAGTAGGTTGTGAATGCTTCCAACCCATACAAAGGTCTCCAGCCATAAATCTTCATCGTCATCAGGCACTAGCATCAACAAAGTGCGCATGATGCCTTACATGCGTTTAGCAGGTACCACGGCTCTCCGTAGAATGACAAAAAATGGCATTGTGCCTGCTTCCCCTACTTCTCAAAAAATTACAATGATTTATAGCGTAGTGGGTTCCTCGCAAGTGCACTTGTATTGGTTGCCAAAGAAGGCCTAAGCGCGTGATCCATTTCCTCGGGTCTCAATACATGTCTTCGCCCCCCCCCCCCTCTCTCCCACGTCAACTTATGTTATACAGCATGGCGGGAGAGGGAAATAGGGACCGGGCGTCACCCAATGCAAATTACTATCTGGTGGGCCGTTTAATGCTTCACACCCATTACAAAGGACTGAGCCATAATTATTCATCGTCATCAGTCGTCGAGTCAACAAAGTGCACATAATGCCTTACGGACGTGTAGCTGGTGTCTGGCTTCTCGCAGAATGGCGAATAATGGCTTAGTAGGTGCTTCCCAACTTCGCAAAAATTGTGATTTATGGCGTAGTGGGTACCTTGCGTAGTGTACTTGTATAGTAGCCCCAAGAGAGCTTACAACGGGCTCTAGAAACGCCGCTCTCTTCCAGCTTTCGCTGGACTGTGCTGCGGTTTCAGCGCAGGCCTGGCGTTTTTTGGAAAATATCCTACGTCATGGTCCAAATTACCCTACTTACCCTGTACTTTTTTTATTACCGTACTGTTTACACTGCGCCTAAAAATACGCAATGTAACAATAATAAAGTACAGACTATACTTCACGGTGTGGCGACGCAATCTGCGCAGCCACCACGCAGCCTACGCAGCCTCCGACTCGTCACTGATTAGCCCGGCGTGACACAGCTACTTGCTTCAACACGCTTCCGATAACAGACAGCGCCACGCAGTTTCGTCGGAGGCTTACGTCACCACTGCTGCTATATAACTCAAGCTACCAAGCTTGATTTCATGTTTGTTTTCTCTGACCTTCCGAAGCGCAGCATCGGCATGCTTGCCGTGCTGCTGCTATTACGTTAATAAACATCGTTTCGTTTTATGTTGGGATCCGTCCTTCACCGACTCCGCATCCCACATCTGGTGACCCGGACCTTCGAACACGCAACCGGCGCTCCACCGCTGCCACCGAGCTCCGCAGCCATGTGCCAGACCTGCTGAAGCCTGGCAGCCACAGTTCGACCCGCCTCTGCCACCGTTCCGCACCACATACACCTCGAGTCCTGGTTTGAGGAGTTCGCGGCGGCGTTGGAGCTTAACGGCATCTGGCTGTTTTCCTTCCGCGTGACCTCAAACGCAGCCTCACCTACTTCGCGTGGCGCCCTCGCCCTTACGATGATCTGCGGGACGCCGTGCTTGAGTTTTACGGCATCGCACCCGCCAGAGCAGCCGTGCCCGCACCCGCCAGAGCAGCCGTGCCCGCACCCGCCAGAGCAGCCGTGCCCGCACCCGGCCGCAACAACCGTGGCCCGCCCACCGCCGCAGCAGCCGTGCCTCACACCGCCGCAGCAGCCGTGCCCGCACCCCGCAGCAGCCGTGCCCGCAGCAGCCGTGCCCGGCACCGCCCGCGACGGCGGACGAGCCCGCGGCACCGCCCGCGACGGCGGACGAGCCCCGGCACCCGCGGCAGCAGGCGAACCCGCAGCAGCAGTGAACCGCACCATGGCCAGTCGGAACTGTTCCCCGCGATAACACCGGCTACACATGTGGCGGGGACCACCCTCCCGCGCGTCAGCTGTGATGCGTCCAACGCACCCCTCCGCTTGGCTCGCCTGCCGCGAGCCACGCACAATCACCGTGGTCCTCGCCCGCTGCATGGTTCGCAGTGCCGTCCACCGGAACTGGTGGAACTCTTTACACGCCTCCCGGACTTCTACAGCCCCGAGGGCTCTCCACTCCGCAGGGGGGTGATGTGGCGACGCAATCTGCGCAGCCACCACGCAGCCTACGCAGCCTCCGACTCGTCACTGATTAGCCCGGCGTACACAGCTACTGCTTCAACACGCTTCCGATAACCAGCGCCACGCAGTTTCGTCGGAGGCTTACGTCACCACTGCTGCTATATAACTCAAGCTACCAAGCTGATTTCATGTTTTGTTTCTCTGACCTTCCGAAGCGCAGCATCGGCATGCTTGCCGTGCTGCTGCTATTACGTAATAAACATCGTTTCGTTTTATGTTGGGATCCGTCCTTCACCGACTCCGCATCCCACAACGGTATGACATGCAGGCGTGTGGTGGGGCTGGAGTCGGTAGCGACTTAAGAAGGTTGAAAATTAGTTTAGAAGAGAGACTGAAGAACATGAAAGACCAGCAGATGGAAGAGAGTGTTCCGGTGTTGTATGGGAAGAGTTGATTTACAATTGAGAAAAGAACTAGGAGACTTGTCAGCAAGTATACAACTGGCAGTGTAAGCAATATGGCCAACTCATTAAAACGTTTCCTGGGCAAGTTGGTGATTCCATCTTGAATGAATAAACCGCGCGAAAAAACGAGGACGAACAAAAGAAACAACAGCGCTGTTGATTCTTTTGTTCGTCCTCTTTTTTTCGCGCGGTTTATTCATTCAAGATGGCCAACTCCGGTGATTTTCGAGGTCAACGGATTTCATAAAATTCACTGGGTACGTTCCTTTTCACGTTCCCGTCATTTGTGCCAAATTACATGCTGATACCTCGCTTCCCAGAATTATTGAGAATATTGTGAACGTGACGTCATTTTGGCAAACGGAAGTGACGGAACCGAGGTTCCACTAGAGGTCTGCTACCCACAAGGCAACGATTGTGTGCGTTGGGCTGGGCATGCGAATTTCATTTCCTTGTGGCGTGCGTGCGATGGGTCGCAAGTGGTGTCGCCTTGTGGGCAGCACACGATTCCCGCATAACTCACCTGACAGTCGCGAAACATTCGCACCTGACGATTACCCCGCGTCTTTATATAGTGTTTTAGCTAGCAGGGCCTGTTTACCGCACTCGTCAAGCTACTCACTGTAGTAGCTTTTTGTGACAGCTCTATCTTTTCCTTTCTTCGAAAGATAAATAAA
>NC_051176.1:167061733-167071733 GCF_013339695.2 Rhipicephalus sanguineus
TATAACAACCTTATGCTAAAGCTTATTGTAAAACACGCAAGCATACTTCGCGAGATTGCCGTCAGTGATCGACGCGCGCTCCTTTCGATTGACGACTCTCAGCTTTGAAAATGCCCTTTCAACGTTAGCGCTAGAAACAGGAAGCGACAGAAAACGCAGCGCGCAGCGAGAAAGCACTGGCCACTGGACATTGTGAGGTCTCCAAAATGACAGGGGTTCAACAATGTTACATATTCCATAACCTTGATAGTTCGCAAAGCCACTCAAAAGTGGCTCATGTCGTCAGTTTCAAGAAACACTAATTGAAACATAGGCGCGTAGGTTTGGAACGCGCTGGGCAGCTCATGCTTCATATTTGGATTCACAATTTGAACACAGTACCAAAACGATTCTTTGGCGTACCGGAGTTGATCGCACAGGTTCCTCTCAGATGTCTGTCTCCACTTTTCGGCGATAGCAGCGTAGTATCCGCGCATGTCTGCGACAGTCGTTAAGCGGTCGTTCTCGTCAAGAAGGTCCTACAGAATTGTGACATCTGATGCGAAGGCTCGGTTGGATCACGCCATTGATTGATGAGTGCGTGCAAACGAACTCCCAGTATGGGATAAACTTGGTGTACAAGCACAGGCGTGCGCACAGCCCCCCCCCCCCCCTGTTCACCTAAGAGGGGGGCGCAAAGTCTGCCCCACACATTGACATAATAGGGATGGGGGCGCTGCAACT
Source organism: Rhipicephalus sanguineus (assembly GCF_013339695.2). Classification (NCBI taxonomy): domain Eukaryota; kingdom Metazoa; phylum Arthropoda; class Arachnida; order Ixodida; family Ixodidae; genus Rhipicephalus; species Rhipicephalus sanguineus. The sequence continues at coordinate 167,062,457 of NC_051176.1, forward strand.
CGGGGGGGGGGGGGCGGGGCAATGTCAGCGCCTACATTGACATAATTGCCGAGGGGTGGGGGGCGCTGCGACGAACCTTCGCCTCCCTGAAGGGGAACCCTGCGCACGCCTGTGTGCCAGAGTACTCTCTGCCTCAAGTTCCTTAATAATGATTGAGAGCGCGGCACACGAATTGGTCTTCAGAAACCTCATCTTAACGAGCAAATCGTGCAGGGCTTCAGGCAATGAAATAAGACCCTTGAGCTTCTCACACTTCGTTCCCTTGGCTTCGTCGCTTCTCAAGAAGGACAAAATGGCACGCCAGTAGTCCAAACTATCTTCTAGAGCTTCAAAAAAAGAGAACCACCTCGACGGACATAGGGTTTTCAGCGACTTCATGGACATGTCCATGGCCAAGCACATAAGACCAAACTTACGGCGCAGCTCCCGCGATGACTTCAACAGGGCAGGACAGTGCACAACAAAATCGTCAACTACGTTAAACGAGCTCCTCCTGATTCCATCCTCCAGAGCGTTGTTGAGTAGGTGGCATGGATCTTTGAAGTGAAGCGCCTTGAATTCGAGGTTGGAGAGTTGCAAGTCCTTGTGAAGCTTCTGCATGATGGGAAGCTGAGTCGGGGCACAATACAGCTACGTCGCCTAATAGAGCTACGCGCGATGAACTTTAAATCGGTCGAACCAGAAGATATATCAATGAGCGTTTAGAACTCGCCCTTTCGATAAAGAACGGAACCAGGTCATATTGGCCCTTGAAATCGGAGTTTATCGGATAAATCCGAATTGTCATAAATTTTACCGGCGAATGTTTATCGGATTTTTTCGGATAAAATCGAATACACGGAGCCCTAGTCATAACATGAAAATCATGACATGCATGTCATGAACGGTATGATGTACATGCCACGGCCTTGGTGCTCTTGCGGTCGTTTTGTTAACTTGATATATACCAAAATTGGTATGGCGTGACAAGATTGTCTGACAAACATAAGTGACAGGTCCTATCGTGCAAATCATGACACGCATATCATGTACAGCATGATTTACATGAGATGGCCTCTGGGCGCTCGCGACCGTTTAATTATATGGAGATATACCAAAATTGCTACGACGACGCATTTCCATATGGCGAACATAAATCACAAAGTGGTAACATGAAATCATGACATGCGTGTCATGTACGCTATGACATACATGCCCCGCACATGGTGCACTTGCGGCCGTTTCGCTATCTTGACATGTACCAAATTTGGTATTGCGTGACGGGACTGTATGAAGAACATGAATCATAGGTGGTAACATGACAATCAAGATATGCATGTCGTGTAGGGCATGATTTACATGTCATGCTAATGGTGCGCTCGCGGCCGTTTTGCTAGCTTGTTATACACCAAAATTGGTATGCATGACTTGACTGTACTACGGACATAAACGACAGGTGGTAACATGACAATCAAGACATGCATGTCGTGTAGGGCATGATTTACATGCCACGCTCATGGTGCGCTCGCGGCCGGTTCTCTAGCTTGGTATACCCCAAAGGTGGTATTTTGGTGACGTGACTGTATGACGAATATAAATGACAGGTGGAAACATGAACATCATGCCATGCATGTCGTGTAGGGCATGATTTACATGTCATGATCATGGTGCGCTCGTGGGCGTTTCGCTAGCTTGATATACGCCAAAATTGGTATTACATGACGTGACTGTACGACGGGCATAAATTACAGGTGGTAACATGACAATCATGACATGAATGTCTTGTGGGGGCATGATTTACATGCCACGATCATGGGCTGCTCACGGCCGTTTCGCTAGCTTGACATACACCAACATTGGTATGGCGCGACGCGACAGTATGATGACCACAATGACAGGTGGTAACATGACAATCATGACATGCGTTTTATGTACAGCATGATTTTCATTCCGCGCTCATGTCGCGCTTACGGCCGTTTCCCTAGCTTGATATACACCAAAACTGGTAGTGCGTGACGTGGCTGTATGAAGAACATAAATGTCAGGCCCTAACACGCAAATCATAACATGCATGTCATGTATGGCACGATTTACATGACACTGTCTTGGGTGCGCTTCCGGCCGTTTCGTTAACTGGATATACACCAAAATTGGTACGGTGTGACATGAGTGCGTGACGGACATAACCCACAGGTCATGTATTGCATATACCAGAATATACGTTTCATTATATTAAAGATTGTACATGCATGACAAACATGCGATGTACAATGAGCTAGATGTCATGATATGAATGACTTCATTTGCCTCAAAGGCAAACAAGGCGATGTATGCAGCTCTTTGCTGGCTGCTTCGCATCACATCGATTCCTACAGTGCGTGGGATCTGCCGGATTTTTTCTTGCGCATTTCGTCGGACGTTCCTGGTACTACACGGGACGAAATATGTCAGCATACTTTATCAGTATACTCGCCCCCTACCCCCCCCCCCCCCAAAAAAAAAAAGCCGAACGTAGCCTGCACTATTGGCGCAAGGCTAAAGGCACAGCGGAGCTGATCGGTTCCTATACCTGGTCCTAGCCATACAAAGTGATGCTAAGTAATGCCGAGTGTTGCCAGGTCATACGAAGTGATGCCAAGTTCCACTCGAGTCCAGGACAGTCGCCTCTAGCCGTTTCGGCCTTACTACGTCGTGGACTACTTTAAACGAGTCCAGTGCAGTGTTGTCAACCGTCGGGTAATTACCCTACTTGTAAGGTACTTTCGGAATTTTTCTGTCAGCGTCGGGTAGTAGGGCGGTAATATGATTTTCTTATAAGACGTAGGATAATTTGAACTAATTTCCACATTTCGTTCGTCATCAATCAGTGAAAAATGTAGACAATCCGCGCGAAATATCGAGGGAGACCTTCAGAAAGAGATCGAAAAACTAAATATTTAAAGGGGTACTGACACAAAAATTTTGGCCTCACGTTTTTTTTTTGCTGAAATGTGTTGCTGGGGGCCTGTTAGTCATAACACGGCAGATCGTTTGCTGCAGCGCGCGGCAGATAATTAATTACAGGCTCCTCAATACAGGCTCCTCAATACAGGCTCCTCTTCCCCCCGCCTCGCCCGGACTTTTAATAAAGTTTATTCACTCACTCCTCAATACCTACCAGTGTCAGTTTCGGTTTCAAGAACTACAAGCCTCCTGGTGCAACTATCACCACCCAGGGAGTGCAGCGCTCGATCACGTCAGCACACAGAACTGTGACGCACTTCCGCGCGGTTCGCGAGCAGCCGCCGAGAAGTAGGCTGCTGGAGCGGACGCGGCAAAGAAACGTGGCGGCTATGACGTCATCATAACTCGTTGCAGTGTGGTCACGTGACGGAAGTAGGGGGGGGGAGGGTCAGCGAGGGTGACCTCTGAGGGTGTTAGTAGCGCGAGGGTTTCGATTGCTCACGCAAACTTCAAAATTCATTTAAAATACCTTCCAAGCTATATTCGCATGTTCAAGGGAATCGTCTTGGAAATTCGCGCTTTTTTATCGTACGAGGACGGACTGAGTACACACAAAACAAGAGCGCAGGTGTTCTGCGCTCTGTGTTTGTGTGTGTACTCAGTCCGTCCTCGTACGATAAAAAAGCGCGAATTTCCAAGAGGCAACACAACTAGCCCCTGTAGCTGCTCTAATTGCAAGGGAATCGATCTCACAGGCTATCTCAGCCGCGAAATTTTGTGTCAGTACCTCTTTAAATAAAACTGGAACTGTCTTAATTCACACGTCACCAGCATAACACAGACACGAAAGATAAGAACGTCACACACTCCTGTGCTAACTTCATTATTTTTTCTCATGGATCATTTTTTCCCTCTCCATCGCCTCCCATTCGTCCGTTGCGTGGAGAGGTTTTTAAATTCTGAGCGCGGTCGGTTACAGTTATTAAGGCGAAAGTCTTAGATAACTTATCAAACACGAAAAGTGACCTTCGGCGTCAACGCGAGTGATGCGAAAATTCATGACAACGTCACCCCATAACGTCATCGTGACGTTACAGACCAACCGACCACCAAAATATGTGACGTCATCATGGTCATAGTGACATCACCGTGACATCACAATGTGAAGTCAAATGATGACGTCATCCTATGACGTCGTCACTTGATCATAGTTGGATCGACCCCGAAGTCACATGAGGTGCAGAAAGCTTGCGATATCTCCGATCCCGGAGGCAGTGCAAACCCACGCCATAGGTGCAGAAATACATCGAGGGTGGGGGGATCATCGACTGAGAAGAAGAAAAAAAAAACGGCTTTCGCTTTCCAGTAATCTTAAGCGAATCCATAGGGGGCCATGCGAGTTTTTTCGATATATGGATGGATGTATTCTTCTTTTTTGTTTTTCTTCTTCTTCTTCTTTTTCTTCTTCTTCTTCTTCTTCTTCTTATTATTATTATTATTATTATTATTATTATTATTATTATTATTATTATTATTATTATTATTATTATTACGGCTTAAGCTTGTCTAGCAGAATTAATTGTTCTCTTCCCATGATAAAGGCCCTATAAATTCATAGCCCAACTTTCTGCGCCTTATTTCAGATTAACGTTAGCTTTCCTGCTTTTTTTTTTGCCTTCTGCCTACTTTTTCGCCACCAATACTACAGTCGTCTTTTACTTATTTCTATCGCCGACCTGTTTACCTTTCCCCTGTTGTCCATAAGACCCAAGGCTTCATGTAGGCTTGTGCCCTAACATACACTCAAGTTTATATCTCCAGATTACAATTAAAACATGCTCCGTCATTTCCTTACGTTCCCCATGCGTGTGCACGTCTCTCTACGCGTCCTAAGGACGGCCCACCTCGGCTCAAACAGCAAAGCGCTTCCCCTGGAACTATTGTAAAAGGTATTCTTGCTTATTACGTCTTTACCCTTTCGGTAGTTAACTAGAGCCGATTTTCTTTAAATCGCTGCTATCCAATACATCTTTTGCGCCTCTATGACGTTTCGCTTGAAGGCTAACTCCGGCGAGCTTTTTATCATGTCAAAGTAACGGTGCTTTTATGTTCCTGAAACGCTCCTGTCACGGTTCCGATAGCAGAAATACTCGGCAAATTGGACAATAATTTTAAATAAGCAAAAAAGCGCAACACCGAAACCGAAACCCAACCGAGCAGTACTGTCTTCGCGTGACGTATAAGTCGGCAAAAACCGGAAAGTGTGCAAGGCATACCGGCCCCGCCAGCGCGTAGTATGAAAGCTGCGAAAGCGGCGAAGAGCAGACGCTCAGGGGAGAGGTGACGACGTCGTAACAGCCGTACCATGTCTGCGACTGACCGTGCTACGTGCACAAGCTCCTCGAAGCTGTCGGGTAATGACAGCTGCGATTCGGACGCATATGGAGGCCAACTAAAATCGCTCTTCCTCTTCGCTGAAGTAGTTCGCTGTTTAGTTATTTGCTTGCCTGGTTGCGCATTTTACACCGCCAGATGGCTTCACTTGTCCAGGCTGTCAAGTTTGTGGGGCCGCGATCGGGAAGACTGCTATCGCTGCGAAGTATGTGGACGACTAAAGCTTCTAAAATAATATTGCTAAGGGAAGAGTGCATAAGCTTGGCAAGAGCGGCGTTCAAGATCGCGTTGGTAGGGCCGAAGAAATTTAATATAAGCCAAGTACGAGTCACCTTTCGCACGACGCGCAGCTCACCGTATACCGATAGACCAGGGCACGGTGCACCCTGTATACGTTATGAAAAGTGTTTCCCTACGGTAATGTTGACGCATGTGCACTCTTCAATAGGAGCCGCATTATTAGGGTGATATATATATTTAAGTCGCTAAATATCACTCGCACTTAAAGGGACACTAAAGAGAAACAATGAATTGATTTAGATTGATAAAGTGTGCTCGGAGAACTCTTGTTTAGTTTATTTCACCAGCATAGGTTTATTATTAGAGAAAACCAAGTTCAAAGTTTCATTTTAAATTTTCGCGCCGAACTTTGTAATTCAAATCAAGTTTATTTATCTTTCGAAGAAAGGAAAGATAGGAGCTGTCACAAAAAGCTACTACAGTGAGTAGCTTGACGAGTGCGGTAAACAGGCCCTGCTAGCTAAAACACTAATATAAAGACGCGGGGTAATCGTCAGGTGCGAATGTTTCGCGACTGTCAAGGTGATTATTCGGGGAATCGTGTGCTGCCCACAAGGCGACACCACTTGCGACCCATCGCACGCACGCCACAAGGAAATGAAATTCGCATGCCCAGCCCAACGCACACAATCGTTGCCTTGTGGGTAGCAGACGCTCTAGTGGCACCTCGGTTCCGTCACTTCCGGTTTGCCAAAAATGACGTCACGTTCACAATATTCTCAATAATTCTGGGAAGCGAGGTATCAGCATGTAATTTGGCACAAATGACGGGAACGTGAAAAGGAACGTACCCAGTGAATTTTATTGAAATCCGTTGACCTCGAAAAATCACCGGAGTTGGCCATCTTGAATGAATAAACCGCGCGAAAAAAAGAGGACGAACAAAAGAATCAACAGCGCTGTTGTTTCTTTTGTTCGTCCTCGTTTTTTCGCGCGGTTTATTCATTCAAGATGGAATCACACCAACTTGCCCAGTTAAACGTTTTAATGAGTTGGCCATATTGCTTACACTGCCAGTTGTATACTTGCTGACAAGTCTCCTAGTTCTTTTTCTCAATTGTAAATCAACGCTCTTCCCATACAAACACCGGAACACTCTCTTCCCATCTGCTGGTCTTTCATGTTCTTCAGTCTCTCTTCTAAACTAATTTTCAACCTTCTTAAGTCGCTACCGACTCCAGCCCCACCACACGCCTGCATGTCATACCGTTGTGGGATGCGGAGTCGGTGAAGGACGGATCCCAACATAAAACGAAACGATGTTTATTAACGTAAATAGCAGCAGCACGGCAAGCATGCCGATGCTGCGCTTCGGAAGGTCAGAGAAACAAAACATGAAATCAAGCTTGGTAGCTTGAGTTATATAGCCAGCAGTGGTGACGTAAGCCTCCGACGAAACTGCGTGGCGCTGTCTGTTATCGGAAGCGTGTTGAAGCAAGTAGCTGTGTCACGCCGGGCTAATCAGTGACGAGTCGGAGGCTGCGTAGGCTGCGTGGTGGCTGCGCAGATTGCGTCGCCACACCGTGAAGTATAGTCTGTACTTTATTATTGTTACATTGCGTTATTTTTAGGCGCAGTGTAAACAGTACGGTAATAAAAAAAGTACAGGGTAAAGTAGGGTAATTTGGACCATGACGTAGGATATTTTCCAAAAAACGCCAGGCCTGCGCTGAAACCGCAGCACAGTCACAGCGAAAGCTGGAAGAGCGGCGTTTCTAGAGCCCGTTGTAAGCTCTCTTGGGGGCTACTAATACAAGTACACTAGCAAGGTACCCACTACGCCATAAATCACAATTTTTGCGAAGTTGGGAAGCACCTACTAAGCCATTATTCGCCATTCTGCGGAGAAGCCAGACACCAGCTACACGTCCGTAAGGCATTATGTGCACTTTGTTGACTCGACGACTGATGACGATGAAGAATTATGGCTCAGTCCTTTGTAATGGGTTGGAAGCATTAAACGGCCCACCAGATATGTAATTTGCATTGGGTGACGCCCGGTCGCTATTTCCCTCTCCCGCCATGCTGTATAACATAAGTTGACGTGGGAGAGAGGGGGGGGGGGGGCGAAGAATTTATTGAGACCCCGAGGAAATGGATCACGCGCTTATGGACTTCTTTGGCAACCAATACAAGTGCACTTGCGAGGAACCCACTACGCTATAAATCATTGTAATTTTTGAGAAGTAGGGAAGCAGGCACTATGCCATTTTTTGTCATTCTACGGAGAGCCGTGGTACCTGCTAAACGCATGTAAGGCATCATGCGCACTTTGTTGATGCTGTGCCTGATGACGATGAAGATTTATGGCGGAGACCTTTGTAATGGGTTGGAAGCATTCAACAACCTACTCGTTACGCAATTCGCATTGTGTGACGCCTGTTTACAGAATTCGCGTTGTGCGACGCTTGGTGCTTATTTTACTCTTCTACCACCGCTATATTGCATATGTTAATGTGGTTCCTTCCCGACATGAAGCCTGTATAAGGTCTTTTTGCAAAGCAGTGTCAAGCACCGGCATTGCTCAGATTTTTTTTTTCTTATTGCCTTGCAAAAAAAAAAAAAACCGGCATGGCTCAGAGGTTGAATACTGGGCTCCCACGCAGAGGGCCCAGGTTCGAACCTCCTTCCATCCTGGCATTTTTTTTTTCTTATTTCGTTTTTTTACTATTTCGAGCGATAGTGGTTACGGACACCGGCGGCGTCGGCGGCGGCGGACAACTACGCCGCCAAAAACGGCCGCTGAAATGATCTCATAACTGCTTTCGCTGTAAAATTCCGGAAACGCACAAAATCAGACCACGATACTTCTAAAAGCCACTGCTAGGTTGTATTGTTCATTAGGATATTAAAAATTGAGCAATTTTCCCGTCACTGCAGCTGTAGGTACGCTCTTTAAACTGCATTCGTACAGTCTACGGTGGTTATTTTATGCCCCGGGACAACAACTCTTGCATCATTGTTCTAGTCAAGAATCGTGCTGGTACAACACTGCGCAGCCATATAAAGCCAACAGATAATTACTGGGGTTTTGCGTGCCAAAACCACGATATGATTATGAAACATGGCGTCATAGGGTGTTCCGGATTAATTTCAACTGTCTGGGGTTCTTTAACGTGCACCTAAATCTAAGTACATGAGTACAATTGAAATTCTCCGCCACCGAAACGCGGCCTCCGAGGCTGGTAATGGAACCCTCATTCTCGAGCTTACCTGCAGAGATGGCAAAATTACTCTTAAAAAGTCATTAAGTCACATTACCCAGTTTACTTTTATAGATTTTTAAAAATGTGATTAAATTGCATTACAAATTACAGCTCTCCGAAAGTAATGACATTAGATTACTATTAGTTTGAAATTACGTTAACAAAAGTTTATCGTTCCTGCAACAACTCATGCGCACTTTATTTACAGGCTGTAAGTAAAGTGCACATGAGTGCACAGAGACTTGGCGCCATCCTTATTTCTGGTGATTAGCAGCTAAACGGCCGCGGCGACAACTTGTCACCCTATCTCGACGCTGAATTCCTTCACTTTGCTTGAAAGAATATATCGTCGTTTTGTCTAAAGAAGAGCCTTCTCCCTCGGGGGCACGCGGTTACGCGTTTGAAACCTCTGCATCCCGTTGCTGAGCTGTCCGACAGTCAGCAAGGTGTGGAGT
>NC_051176.1:167076733-167123487 GCF_013339695.2 Rhipicephalus sanguineus
CATATAAGAGCGATTTTATTCGGTTTACGGTCCAAATCAGGCTGGCTGGTGACGCACAAACTTCGGCGTTGTACATTATCCAGACCTTATACCACGGCTGAACGCGATCGACGTCGGCTCAAAGTCCGTGTGCGGCTAAGATGCAGCCGACATTGCAACGCACCTAGCTACCCATCACCTTGCCGTCCTCACAGAATACAAATTCTGGCCACAGAAATGTCCAGCATCGTACATTCGCTCACACATGTCGTACTCCTCGACACTGCTGGCTGGCTTCGCTGCCGTCTGCTATTCATTCCCACCATGCTTTGCGTGCATACATACATATACGTCGTATGTGGCGTTTTTTTTCCCCTAGAAGAGCCAAGTCCTCTTTAACTGAAACTCAGAAAAACGCAGTTTTTTTGCTACTGATAATACGGTCGGTCCTGTTCCAACAATTTCTTGCCAGTGTGCTCATGTCACCAAAATACCTCAAATCTCTATTTCGGCTAAAATCTTATAGCTCACTGTCGTCGGTATCCAGGAGTAAAATTTGGATTTGGCTCTTATAGATTGGAACATTTCATTTGGACTTGAATTGGCTCCTAAAAGAAGTCTAAATCACAGCGAATGAACGATATAGTAATACTTTGCGGTAAAATTAACACCATCCTTGTGCTTCCGTCGGTGGCGTCTTTTATTGAACGGGCGTAATGGCGATGGCTAGACTTGTAGAGCGAGTAGTCCTTCCAGGAAAAACGCTCGCGATTCTGCACTGTCGCGTTCTTGGCATCTTTTGAAGGCCTTCAAGAGTGCTTCAGCTCTTCTTCTTCTTAGCTCGTTTTATGACGCGCTGTTTCGGATCACTTCTTCTTCTTCAAAGGATAGATCGGTGCCCAATCATCTTCAATTCAGTTGTCTTCTATTTCAAGTATACCATCTTGGAGCGAAATAAGGTCATGATACTGTAACGCAAAACTCGAAAAGAAACGCTAAGCGGCAAAAAGAAGTTGGAAAGTTGGCCTCTTACTCTTTATATTCGTGTTTTGTCCTACAACATCATGTCCTTCAGTAAGTGCCAACTCGCCCAACTCATTGTAGAACGAAAACACGATAGGAAAGCAACCAAGACACAAATGAAGCAGATTGGATGCGGCCATGTTGGTTGTTTGGTCACGAGTGTTGACGCAGCGCTGGTTTGATGGATCTGGCTCAGTTTGATTCAAATGCAGGATTTGGCTCATTTTTTATTCGAAACTGCCTTTTTGAGTTCACGTTACAATGAGGGATCGCCCCATTTTGATTACAATTGCTTTAAACGCGAAAGACACTTTGGCGCGCTTTGCGCTCCCGTGAAATTTAGCCCACTTTTGGTTTCTGGATTTGGCTCTTTTAGAAAAAAAATGAAAACAAACGCCACATATGTGGTCAATATTGTGGCAATAAGCGAAGTCGGCTGTTCGAGGCAATCAATAACAATATAATTGTTGGGGTTTAGCGTCCCACAACCACGATATGATTATGAGGGACGCCGTAGTGAAGAGCTCCGGTAATTTCGACCACCTGGGGTTCTTTAACGTGCACCTAAATCTAAATACACAGGCCTCAAGCATTTCCGCCAGCATCGAAAATACGGCCGCCATGGCCGGCATTCGACCCCGCGACCTTGGGATCAGCAGTCGAGCGCTCTAACCGCTAGACCACCGTGGCGGATGGGTTGCCCAGCCATCAGGCACTTCCTGTGGGAGTGTTCTTGTGGTGCGCAGCCCTCCGAAGGGAGCACTTGAGCCAAGTGACCAGCTTTGTGCGCATCTGTCCCTTAACGCAATAAGACATACTGCGAGCACTGCACGTCTTTGCTGATGAATCGGACACTCTCCGCATCATGTAATTGTGCGCATTCCTCGCTGTCTGGTTTTGTTGACATCTGCCGATTCCTCAAACCCACTTAGGAGACCGAAGAATCATCCATTTTTAGTAAAACGTTATCAGCGTCGATGTAAAAGAAAAAAAAAGTAGGCCGATATGGCGCCGCTTGAGGCGATGCAGGCCCTTCTGTAAAATGGTATACGTGTACTCAGTGCCGCTTTGAAAGTTAAAATGTGAAGGACAAGTTACTTACGTTGCCGACAGTGATCCGACGTCCGGCTGAACAGCACAGGCCTGTTACTCACTTGTAGTGGCCACACTCCAGTTTGGTTGGAATGTAAGAATTCTTATGCGCCCACCATTAAGAGCACAATACCACTGGTGGTCAAAATCATTGCATTGCAGTCCCTGCGTTCTTTTTGTCACTGTCACTGAAGCTGCTGTTTAACATTGGCAGATGGCGCAAAAAGAAATTCTCGTACCTTGCGAAACTGGGTGTGCCAGGTCCTGAACCGAGCGTGCTTTTTGGAAACCTCCTGGAGATCAAAAGGCGGGTAAGTGAATAGCCGTGCTTAACTCCTGCTGGAATGGCCTGTGCTTCTCCAGCTTCCCCAGGATTATCTACTCTCATCGGTTATCTGTTGTCAGACCCGGCGAGCCGCTGTAGACAGTGGGGCCCCGGAAGAAGGGGCCGCGCCAGCGGCAATCCACCGACTGATTTGTTTTATTAAAGTGCAGCTCCCCATAGTTTGTCTTCTAGACAACAACTGCTTTAAGGCACTAATGACAATGTTCTGTCATCTAAACAAAAAAACCGTGAACATCAATGAAAACAGTTTATTTTTCTTGTAATATCGTGTATTACACTGGTACCGTACGACGCGTGGTACAAATATAAAACTTTGTACGAAGAAAATCTGGTGGGAGGTTGCGGAGATCCTCACAAACGTCCTTGCGTCTCGAGTGCCGTTTCATGGAATGAAAACGTAGTGTTCTGTGATGGCTGCAACTTTTATCGATGAACAGTCAACTTGCAGTAGCCTATATTAGAGAATGAAGGAAAGAATATGACTTTTTTTTCTTTGTTAGACACAATATTAATCAGAACTAACTTCCTTCACATTTATATCCTAATTACTACAAATAACACCCCCTATACTTTCCTTGGCATTATTGTCTGTTGGTTCCTATTAATATTGTGTCTAACAAAGAAAAACGAGCCCATAAAAGTCATCTTATTTCCTTCATTCATATCGAGGGTCTCGTTCTGACAGACTGGGTGCCTTCAGGTAGTATACGAGAGATTATTGGTCAGCTGCCGGCTCGTAAAAAGATCACGTGCTACGTGACGCCAACAGGCAGAAAAAGAGTGTTCCACACTCGCCGCCGTGGCTGCGATCGGCGCTGACTAACACTCCGAGGTTTAAAAGCACATATATACCCCATAAAGTGAACGGGAGGATGACCGCACCGTAGCTCAGAGGTAGAGCGTCGGACGCGTCACTCGAAGGTCGCAGGTTCGGTCTCTGCCGGCGGTAAGTTATCTTTTCGTGCACTTTACTTTCTTCACATTTATATTGTAATTACTACAAATAACGTCCCCTATACTTTCCTTGGCATTATTATCCGTTAGTTCTCATCTATATTAGAGAAGGTATATATTTAAGAATCTTAGAGCTAGACTTGGGGCAGTACCTCAGTATTCATTGCTTGCCTTTAATAATAATATCTGGGGTTTAACGTCCCAAAACCACGATCTGATTGTGAGAGACGCCGTAGTGGAGGACTCCGGAAATTTCGACCACCTGGGGTTCTTTAACGTGCACCTAAATCTAAGTACACGGGTCTCAAACATTTTCGCCTCCATCGAAAATGCAGCCGCCGCGGCCGGGATTCGATCCCGCGACCTTCGGGTCAGCAGTCGAGCGCCATAACCGCTATACCACCGTGGCGGGGCCATTGCTTGCCTTTGTACGCAGAACAAAATGCAGTGCGTTTTTGTATATAACAGGCAACTGATGACAGTAGATAATCCCGAAATAGTTTTACTGAAATTGTAGATGTTTTTACCATTAATTCGTGCGCAAATACTGTCGAAATTTTGACATTTTAGAACTTTTTAAAGCTTATCGCCAAAACTAAAAATACTGGTACATAAGAGAGGTTAAATACGTTCTGCTGGGCCTTTAGCATATAGCAAAGTATTCGCAGAACAAAATTTCAAACGCAACTTGTAGTAACGAGGCCCGAACAGAGCAAAATTGCAAAAAAGAGTCCATTTTATTGCTCTGTCGTTCTAAAACCAAGTTTGTCACTTTCGTTCCTGAAATGGGCTCGCAAAAAAATTGAATTTCTTTTATTTTGATTAAAAATGTATTTAGCGCAAGTATGAAAATCCTAAAACGGCAGCAAAGGTTACTAATTTTTTCGGCATCTGTCGAAGTCTTCTTTTAACTGTGTAAGCCACATCTACCACCTCGTCTCGTTTCACTTTTCCGCGCTGAAACGAAGGCCTGCGCTAAAAAAGTAAGCTCGATTCCGATGTATGAAGGGACTTCACAATACCATACAAAGTGTCGTTGAAATAATAATAAAAAAATATCGGGACACCCCTCGGATCGTCTTGTTCTGAATACAGCCGCACTGGTGGTGCTGACGTTATCAAAGTCCGTGCAAAAGAAAAAAAAATGAGACATTGTTCCGATGAGTGAGAAATATAAGGACAAGGGTCACAAGTACATTATGCTGCGGCCCGTGAGTGATAGACTACGTGAATTTATCGTACAACCAGACGAAATCAGCGGATGCTTTTCTTTTACTTTCTTACAGGGTGCTGCGGCCTGCTTTGAAGAATGGATAAATAAATACGGAAGAATTTGCGGGTATGTCCATTTATTTATTTCTATAATATATAATAATTATTTGGGTTTAACGACCCAAAACCACGGTATGATTATGAGACACGCCGTAGTGGAGGGCACACGGGCCTCAAGCAATTTCCGCCTCCATCGAAAATGCGGCCGCCGCGGGCGGGATTCGATTCTGCGACGTGCGGGTCAGCAGTCGAGCACCATAACCACTAGGCCACCGTGGCGGGTATGTTAATTTATTTTTAAAAGTACCTTGCGGGCCCCAAAAGTCTATTTGTAACGGGGGACATACAGGGATGTATAGCGACAACGCGAAAAAAGAATTATCAGTGGTAATAACATCAAAACAAAAAGGAGAAGAAATGAACACTTTTATACATGTGAACTGAACGAAATTTAGGTGACACCAGTGTAATGACCTTGCAAGAGAATCGTTAGAAAAGAAACGGAAGGCAACGAAAGATTACATGTGTTATATGGACCACAACTGCTAAAAATGCTAAAAATGATGAATTATTGTGTGAACAGATGCGACAAGAGAGCGAAATTAACACGACGTAGGAATACAATGAGACTAGAGAAAAAATATCAGTACTCAATATTACTTAGAGTCATCAAGACAGTCCATGCACAGAAGACTTCGGCACTTTTTTTGATGTGCTTCGGAAGCGATCGCACCAGGAACGTCATTTCACATTTTAATTGCACGTGGCAGAGCAGAGGAATTATATGAGTGCGTCCCACCGTAGATGCGCATAAAGCTGAATCGATTGTGCAGGTCTTCGTGACGTGTAAACGGAACATCAAGATGCATAGGTGACGATTTCTTTGTTTGCAACGTATATACATATATATATATACATATATATATATACATATATATATATATATATATATATATATATATATATATATAGTTAAAAAAAATCAAGCACGTAGGAAAAATTGTTCTGTAAAGGACTGACGTTTCGGCCGCGGGACCGGCACTCCGACGAAGGCCGGTCCCGCGGCCAAAACGTCAGTCCTTTACAGAACAATTTTTCCTACGTGCTTGATTTTTGATGTTTTTGAACTTTTACTTACGGGTCCTTTGTTAGCACTTCATTATATATATATATATATATATATATATATATATATATATATATATATATCAGGGATGCAACAGCTGCTCCAATTTGATACAATTCCTTATTTTCGCGTTTTGCGCCACGCTGCACCAAAATGCCCGACCAGCTTAAAATTTTTTCAGTTGCGCAAATCTGAGCAAGAAATGGAGGCCGCGTTAGCCATCTGCAGTGTGGGCATGGTCATCCATTACAGACGCGCGGACAGTAACCCTAACCCTTCGCGAAAAAAAAAAAGTCAGTCTAACCGCAAGGACGAAGCAATGAATGCGATATCAACAAATTGTAATGGTATACGAAGTGAGGCTGGCAGCAAACTCTTTTGTATCCGATCTCGCGTAACTCCACAGAACTTTGGTGTACGAGAATACGGCCGCTCCAGGCACAGATGCTCTTTCTGCACAGTGTTCGCATTGAGAGCCCAGCACGTAGCAGGATATACGAGCCGCCTGCTGATGGCTGCCGAGAGAGCGCGCGCCCGCGATCGCGACCGCGGCCTTAGAATCAAAGTTCAAAGTTGCTACTCGAGCGACAGCTCCCCCCCCCCCGCACCCCTCTCACGTCTTTTCATGCTCGTTGAAGACGGGCGGGGCGTTTCCTCTATGCTTTGATGGCAGGCTTCCCGAGCGGAGTGGTGTTATCGCATACGCCCTCCGAGCGACGGAGACGAGCTGACGGGCTGGCTCGTTTGATATCTGCTTGAGCCACGTTCGTCACCCGCATTCACGCGCTTTTACCCGCGGTAGCACAGACTATGCACAGGGATATGTTATCAATTTGGATTTTATACGGGAGATGACGGCAAAAACTCGTCGAGAGTGTCCATATAGTTGCTTATCTCAATAGAAAAGGACAGTAGTTCTCAAATTTCCTGATGCTTATTTTGTTGTGTACAGAACGCTTTTAAGGCCACTTTTAACGCATACTGAGATTTAAAAGGGGCTATTAGTACTAGCTATCAGGGACAGAGCACATTTTGTTCCTTAATTACTCGTTCGTCTAATTGCGAGTACTAGTATGAACGCTGACGTCAAAAACATTATTGGCAATCATTTGGAGCTGCTGTGTAAGGCGTTTCTGCGGCATTGAGAAACAGTAGACAAGCGTATGCCAATTTTCTTTTTTCGCTACCCCCACTTGCTCCTGCTTTACGAATCTCCCAAATTTCCAGGTTGCCAGGTTTGCAGGTCCACATTAGCATTTCGAGTGCCTGTCGAATTATTTGACAGGTCCTGCAAATACTAATGTGGACTTAGTCATTGTTCGCACTGTGGGGCGGCTCAACATACTGCTTTTATTGAAATAGCAGTGTTCACGTGCACTGTGCACGAATTAGCTGATGTTGAATGGTTTTTACATATTTTTGTTTTCTTTTCTAAAAATAAGCCTTCTTTGTTATACTGCTCCAAATTTGAGATTTCGGGCTAGAAAATTCAGGTTTTTTTTTTCGTAACCTGCTCCAAATTTGAATTTTTGTGCTCCAGAAGCCACATTTTGCTGCTCCAAAAATTGCTCCAGGTCCTATTTCGGCTGTTGCATCCCTGATATATATATATATATATATATATATATATATATATATATATATATATATATATATATATATATATATATACCTATGAAGTGGCGGCCACTCTGCTACGCCACTTCGTCTGACGCGGGACGCTTCGAGCTGCTTGCTTTTTGAGCCGCGTTTTTCACGCTAGAAGTGCGGACGTCGTCCGTGTCGTTGCCAGGCATGGTTCGAGCAGTAAATAGAGCATTTTAGATTTTAGTCTGTCCGGCATTAAAAAAGGCGTCGTGTAAAAGCAAATAAAGTGTCGTCACGGTGGCACTAGGTCAAGTGGCGCCATCTATGGAGGATTAGAAACAACTAACAAACGCGTAATCTATGTCCTCCGAGCATTCGGAAGCGCCCATTTCGACTCGTTAACCCTACAGCATCGATTATTTGACTATGGCTCTCAAAAACGGCGCCGAATCGGGACGAATACATTGCTGTCGAAGCTTAAGGACATGAATCTAAAGCAAATGGAAGCATCAGTTCGGAGCTTACACGCTACAGAGTGCACGGCGGCCACTTGATAGATTCGAAGTGGACGACAACCGCTTTTGGCAGTGCGGCCATGTTTTTCGGAGGCGCGAATGCCTCGCAGGAGAAGCTTGCCGTGCACGTTGGACAGCTCTCGCGCGTGCGGCGACGGCCGATGTTCTGCGGCACCACGCCGTTGCGGCAGGCTTGCCGCTAGCGTGAGCGGGCCATAACATCTGCCAAATGGCACGACGAGCGAACAGCGGAAGGGAGCACAACCAGCACACGCAAAGCCGCAGGCACGGAGGAAGAAATGGCAGAAGCGCACAAGCGCAAAGGCACAACCAGCAACCAGCCAACACAAACTCGTGACGTGGGTTTGTTTACATATCCGCCGCGTTGATGTCGGCGTCGCGAGGTGCTCGCATCTCGCTCAGTCGCGCGGCATGCACTTTAAAATTGATTTTAAATATGTTCTAGGCTATATTGACCTTTGATATCTCGTAGACGTTGTGTATGGCTCCACATTAGTGATGTAGAACTATCGGTAAATCGATAGTATCGATAGTTTTTTTGAAACTATCGATAGCGTCGACAAACTATCGATAGTACTACTATCGACAAACTATCGATAGTGCGCTCGGTAGTACCATAATAAAATATTACCAGCGATATTATTGCCACGCGTGTTTATTGCTTTTTTTATGTATTCGGGTTTCACCCACAAATACTCTTAGCAACGTTTGGTACAGACCGCGCCGTAATGTTTGAGAAGCTTCACGATTGTTTGAGATCATTCTGTTAAGGTTACGTGCCGGACGCGAATAGTCAAGTTTATTCGAGAGCTTACGCGAGCACCAGCGATAATGCTGTAAGGTTCGATGACTGATGTATAAAAGACGACGCTTTCCACCGATGATCAGATTACTCGATGGCCGACGACTGTTCTCGCCGCTCTCAGTGCGCAGCCTGTATCGCTTGTATTTTGAGTTTTGATTTTCTGGTCACAAGATCGCCCAAATAAAGAGCTCCATATTTCCCAGTCTTGTTGCAGCATTCTTCACCGTCACAACCACGTGACAATACTATCGATAGTGGTGAGAATAATGATGTTGTTGCGGGTCGGCCATATTGCCAAAATATTTGTGATAGCGTACTATCAGCTTCGCTTAATTTATGATCAATTCTTGGCAAAATAAATAAATTATTTCCGCAGTGAAAAGGGCGGGATATGTCCATCAATAAATCAATAAATTCACATCCAAAAAGCAACCAGTTACACCTTACAATTAACAAACTTAGTTCATGATATTTTTTGTATTTTGAAATCATAAAGTGCAATATAAATTTGAAGCTACGCAGTTCCACTACATGTAACGCCTTCCTTTCCGCTACAACTGTATGGTTTGATTTTATGATCATGTGTCAGCAAAGCACTCAGGTGAAGAACACAAGCATGTCAATTTTCTTGCCCTTCAGCCTGCTCCTCCGGCTCCCCTTTGTACTGCGCGCGCGGGGAACCAAGTTTATTCTGCCATGAGTTCGTGCTGTTGGTTTTATACTATCGATAGTACCATCAAATTTTTTACTATCGATAGCGCTATCGATAGTATTTGTTACTATCGATAGTTCGATAGTGACTCAGCTATCGATAGTATCGATAGTGCCATCGATAGTTCTGCATCACTACTCCACATACATCTATTTCACTCATTATCTCGCCTTCGAAATTTTGTGTCAGTGCTCCTTTAAAGAGCACAGACACGATCGTCCAGTGCTTCATAGTGGAAGTGACGGCCAAGTTTAACCTGCGTTGTGCCCGTGTTGTAGAAGCGGTAGACAAGTCGTGCTGCCCTGTTTTCAATGGATCGAGTGCCAAATAGTTTTTAAAAGTATTGTTGATCAGGGCATCATATATGGATGAGGCCAATTCAAGCTGAGGATGATTAAACGTTAGGTAAGCGCACTTGTGGACCTCAGTATAAGTCGAACTCTGCAAGCTACAGCGTCAGTATGGCAGTGACCAGGCATCATTGGCGCAAATGGACCCAATCTGAGACGACCAAGATAGACCAGCGGAAAGTTTGACAGAGACGTCAGAAACCGAATTACTATTTATTGCGTGTGGAAACGTAGAGTTCCTAAGTCACTTAGGTTGCTACTTGGACCTGAAGGGTGTCATCAGTATGTATAACGTTGCGCATAAGGGACATGGACAGAAGAAAGAACAATGCAACCCACAAGAAGCAAACTAACAATTTTTATTTCGGAAGAATTGTCACCCTTTCATACATTCGCTGCACAACAAACTGCACGTCCAGAGAATGTTCTTCAAACACGTATGCAGCTAATAAAAAAAACTATGTCTTTTGCAATGCAACTGCAACTGATGCCTCGCTGATCTTACTACTTTGAGATATTATGCGGTTCTATATTTTTGTTTAGTGCCATTATTATTCTCTGGTCGAGCATAGGTTTGCATCCGCAATCTCTGCAGTGAATAGCTAACCATGGGAGCTGTCTTAATGTCGCCATTATTCGCGTGCTTGCGCAGCCTTCTGCCACCGAAGCCGGGATCACACCTGCGACCTGAGTAGCACAGCAGCTGATCCACCACGGTGTACTTAAACAACACCTGCCCTCGTAAGGGTCTTCTGCAGACATGTCATTATGCAGTGTGCTGGAAAAACGCGCCTCTTATCCAACCTGAATGTCTGTCATCCGCCGCAGTGGTACAGTGGTTACGGTGACCAGCCGCTCACCTGAAGGTCGCGGGTTCGTTCCCGCCGCGGCGCTTGCATTTCGACAAAGGTGAAATGCTAGAAACCTATGTATTGTGCGATGTCAGTGCACGTTACAGAACACCAGGTGGTCTAAATTTTGCGGAGACCTCCGCTATGACGTGCCTAATAATCATATCGTGGTTTTGGCAAGTAAAACACCAGATATTACTATTACTCAATCACTGTCCTCCTGTCTCCGTCCCGTTATCAGTTGGCAGTGCGTACAATTTGTTAGCCTGTCACGCTATAAGTACCACGAACGGCAATCTGTTTATATATGACCTGTTGAGCCATGGCGCAGGTTTTACAATGGAGCCATCCCATTCCTTCTCGTCGCTGACATAGATCTTCTGAAGAAGGTTGAGCTTGAAGACTCCGATGGGTTCATGGAACGAGGGGTGAGTCGCTTTATTTCAGTGAAAGAGAGAGGCATCGGCAAGAGAGACCGATAAACATCGACGCAGAGGACGTGCGGTTAATTCTGACAGTCTGGGGTTCTTTAACGTACACCCAAAGATGGGTAAAGCTCACGTAATGAAGCGCGACATCGAATCCTTAAGTATACCAAATGGTACGTGCTCGAGACAGCCACGTCACGTCGCTACGAATTTGGCCATCGAAAGTGACGTTGGTTCTGCTGAAAGTATACGAGCCAATGTTACGCCCATGTGACGAGAACTGAAGACGGTATAGGAACGAAAGCACGTGCATTGATTGACCTAAAACTCTCGCATTTCATTCGGGCACTGTACGCAGTAGTTTTTGCATTTCCTCCTATCGAAATGCGACCGCCGTGTCCGGGAATCGATTCTCGAACCCGTGCCCTCGTGTTTAGCCGTGCATTTCCGAAGCCACCAACTTTATTTATTTCATGATTTATACTTCTCGGAGAAGGATGGCATCTCGAGTACGGTGTTCGCAGCTGCGCGGCAGCTTTGTTCGGCATTTGAAGCAGCCCCCCAGATTTCGCGCCCAGTAAGTTATTGAGGGAGCACGCGAAAGAATGCCCCGCCCCCACTGCCACCGGCTAAAGACCTCCTCATAAACAAAAACAAAAACACAAAAAATAAGAAAAAGAAAAAACCCTGAATGCGCAGCTGCTGGGTAATTACGAGTAGATATTTAACCTGAATATGGAGACACTCTAACAAAACAAAAAGATGAAGCAGGGCCCCTTATGCATTCGCCTAAGACGATTCGAAAGGCTAAAAGCCATCCGGCGCAGTCATCATCATTATCTTCTTATTATTCGATGATGATGATGACCATACCTGATGGCTTTCGCCTTCGAGTCCTCCCAGAGGAACAATCAGATAATCAGAGGAGCAACCGATGTGATGATGATAATAATAATCATTGTCATTATCATTATCATAATTTTCTTCTATGATGATGATGATTAAGGTGGCGACCGCCCCGAATGGCTTTCGGCTTCGAGTCCTGTGAGAAGAACAATCAGATGATCCGAGGAACAATCAAGATGATGATGATGGCGATTTTCTGTGTCATTCATGTTGACGACGACAGCTACTACGCCGACGGTCACTTATTCCCATTTTATGAGGCATATAAGGCTTTCGCCTTAATAACAGAACATTAGCAACTCTGTGGCTACAGGCCTTGCATACGCATAGAGAGCAAAAGCGTATTTGAGCCGTGCTTTTGCTGACCACGGTTTCGATCAGTGAAAGTCGCCGAGTCAAAACGGTGTCTGCTGCACAACGCAGCCGCCGTGTTCGGTCAAAGACTGTCACCCATTCCCATAACATCGAAAAATAAGGCATTCCCCTAGGAATTGACAAAATGTAAAAGAAAGAAAAAACAAATTAAAACTAGGTCACCGGCATAACTCTAGTGTCTACATGTTTAGATTACATTTTAGTCCTCAAATACCTCTCAAAATCTAGCAGCCTTTTTTTTTTCTGTGTAACTACGGCATTTCGTGATCTGTTTCCTCTAACATCACGGTGGAGTTTCCTTATATCATCGTCAGTTTCTTGCTTGTGATTTGCGCTACTATACCGTAGGTATACAAAGCATTGCGCCTGCGCTGTTGCCCAGTGATGAGCGCGTGGCACACTGCCAACGGCACCGACTTTCCATAAGAACAATTTTTGACAACCTTTCTGGTCTAGAAAGGACAACATTATAATGGTTTGAAACTTTCTTGAAATTGCGTGAAACCTTGTGAACGTTTAAAGTATTAGACGCACGAATCTTTAATCTTTCACATTTACATTTGAGAGTTAAGCAGTCCTTATGTTCTGCAATGTTTTCACTGCGTGTATATTAGCCCTGCTAAGGCGAATTACAGACACATGTCTTTGTAATGGCTTGTCTTACTGGCTGAGGGTTTTAGATGCTCACGCTTTCTGAAACTCACATGCTACCCATAACACACGAAAGAACGTGACTTTTTTAGGGGCTCGTTTCTTTGTTAGGTACAACCAAATGAAACCAACAGGCAGTCAGCATAGGGGACATTAATTGTTGTCCTTAACTGTAGTGTAGTAATTATGACGTAAATTGAAACGAATTAAAGCGGACGAAAAATCACCCTTTCCGTCGGTGGGATGCAAACCCACAACCTTCGAATGGTATGTTGCCTTCAAACTACCTAATTGTCGGTTGAATTCATTTTTCCCATATCACACGGCGACTGCCATCTCAGAGATTTTGTCGCTTCGTGAAATCCTCACGACAGTCGAAGATGGCGGGCATTACAATTTATAGTAAGCGTATGTCTGAAAGGTATCTGTGTGCTAAAGATTATTCTTTTCACCCAAGTTTTGAGGGGGAAGGGGGTGCGGGTGAGATTGGGGGGGGGGGGGGTAACTATGACGCAAGGTTGAGTGAGGACGCCAAGCCATTCGTCCACTTGAAGAAAGGAACTGTTTTTTGCAAGCATGTGATATCAATATGCCGCTGCTGAACAGGTCCATACTTCGTTGTTGTCACACAGCTGCGAATGCTAAAAGCAGCAAAATATTGCACTTAGTTATTTAGGGTGACCTCCCGTGCACCGCTATTTTGAGATTGTTGTGACAATATAGCGCGTTTTGTACGACGTTGTTTTGCTTACACGTTCTGCCCTACAGAATGTATTCGAGGTCGAACCATTACCGGACTATCGTCATAAGCTGATTGTCACTGCCCCCTTAAGCCGCTGGCGGGAGATACGGGCAGTGCTCAGTCCAGCCTTCACCATCAGCAAGTTGTCTCAGGTGAGCACACCGCGACAGAGAATTGAAACGATGTTTGCCAGAGCCAGTGGTGGTATAGGTAGAGTGTAGAGTGCAACGTCTGCGCTTCATGCTCTGTGTTCGTGTGCATATGCACTTGCATTCAGAGTTTATACACAAGATTGCATATATCATACGAAATATTATGGTGCACAGACAGCCACGTGGCAGACAACCGATCGATGTACCTGTTAAAAGCATTCGTATATATGTATATAGATAACGCAACAAAATAAAAAAAGGCGGGCTGATACCCTATTTTTTTTAGTCGCTGTAGAGGGTCGATCGTAAGAAAACATAAAACGCGGGGTTGCATAAAATGTGGGGTTGCTATTCAGAAGAAACTATCACCATTTATTTATTTATTTATTTATTTATTTATTTATTTATTTATTTATTTATTTATTTATTTATTTATTTATTTATGAAACCCTCAGGGTACATTTGTACATTGTAGAGGGGAGGGGTGGAAATACAGGTCAACAGCAAAATAAATACAGGATTACTTAAAGATATTAAAATGGAGATAACAATACTACATAATAGTAAATATTACACACAAAGAGTATACTTTATTAACAGAGAATGGAAATCAATACACAAAGAATACACTAAAGAGCCAATCTACACCAATAATAGTTATACACGTTGGTACAATTCACGATTGCAAGTTTACTATTAGCGCATCCTTAAAACGAATAGGGTCGGTGATGGTTACTAATGATGCGGATAGATTATTCCAATCGATTGAGGTCTTAGGGAGGAATGACTGTGAACATGCTATGGTGTTGTGACGAGGTACGCTGACTTTATGCACGTGATCATGGCGAGCTGAATGGTACGGTGCCGGGTGGATCCATAGTGAGCGAAGGAATGCGCTGTGGTAATAGGTTTTATGAAATAATGAAACGTGCGATTCCTTTCTGCGAAGAGAGAGTAATGGGAGCATACTCTTCATTAATGTAACACTAGCAGTGCGATGATAGTTAGCCAGGATGAAGCGAGCAGCGCGATTTTATACTGATTCGATTTCATTAATTAATGTGACATGATGAGGATCCCAAATGTATGAGGCGTATTCCAGTTTGGGGTGGACGTAGGTTATATATAGCAGTCGTTTTAACGGGACAGGCACAAGCGAAAAATTTCTTTTCAAGTATCCTAATGAGCGGTTAGCTTTTGATGTTACGTATTGTATGTGCTGCTTCCAAGAGAGGTCGTTGGTTATATGAACGCCTAGATAACGGTAGCTTTTAACGGAATAAAAGGGGCAGTTATTTAATGCATAAGTATAGGGCAGGTTGTGTTAGAACGAGAAATGCGCATCGATTTACATTTATTAATGTTGAGCTCTACGCACCAATTGATGCACCACTTATATATGTTATTTAGGTCGGATTGAAGGGCTGCTATGTGAGAAGCATCATTAATTTTAGGATATATAACACAGTCGTCCGCGAATAAGCAAATTTTTAACGCTTGACCAAGACCAGAAAGCGCACTTGAGTTGCACGCTGTGTGTTTGTGTGTGTGTGTATGTGTAGAATATACACACACATGCACACACACAGTCACCGACCGATTTTTCGGACCTGCCTGAATATCGGGACTTCACGTGCTCCATAGAGTCAATGTGTAACACCGGCCGAAATTTCAGACGTTTGAAACCCTTCTTGTTCTATCTGCCGCACTTTTTCTTTAGATCGCGAGTGAAAAGCTATCGAAAACCATCTAAAACACAAACTACATCGCTGCCATTTTGTTTTTCTGCAGCCTCGAAGCCGCGTTGCATGCGTATCGTCAGCTGATCCCGTCAGTCGCCCACGGTGTCGTATGCGGTCGGTTGTGCTGTTTGCATCGACACTTCAACAATCGGTCGCGGTTTCATGGCATGTTGTTACCGATGGCGCAGACACCACCTTCCTCGTCCGCCTTCTCGACAAAAACTTCGAAGCGAGGAAATTACAGCCAATTAACGATGGAAAAGATTTCGTGCAGGAACGTAGCGCCCCGCAGAAACAGCTTGAATACTTTTTCAAGCCGCTCGGTAAATAAAGCTACTTTTTATGCGTGAATTCGTTTTTTCGGACTGCCCGATCTTCCGGACGCTATCTCTACCCCTTGAGGGTCCGATAAATCGGTCGGCGACTGTGTGTGTGCGTGTGTGTGCGCGCTTGCGCGCGCGCGCGCGCGCGTGTGTGTGTGTGTGTGTGTGTGTGTGTGTGTGTGTGTGTGTGTGTGTGTGTGTGTGTGTGTGTGTGTGTGTGTGTGTGTTGCAGTGACTTACAGCACCAACGTTCCACAAAAAAAAAACAATAAAAAATCAATTTAGCGAAGTAATGACCACACTCGAATTATTTCGTTCGTAAAATTGAGAAACCGATTTTCAGGTTTTCCGGGTCCTTCGAAATCTAAAATTTTAACGTAGCGGCACACGAAAGCTACCACGTCATTGTTTTTGCCGCCAACCCAATGCTGCGTGTGTGAAAAGTGCGTGAGGGCGGGCCGAGGCCGGCCCGGACATGGAACCTCCCATGTCGCCCGTTCGGACACCAGGGCCGTAACCAGGAATTTTTTTCGGGTTGGGTGTTTGTGTGTAGAACGGCTAACTTTGGCAACTGATGGTCGTTGTGAAGGTGTGCAAGTATTTTAAGGTCAGCCGAAAAATTAATGCATGAAAAAATTTCGGGGGTGTCAGAACCCCCTCAACCCCCCTTAGTTACGGCCATGAGGGGCACCATGTCCGGGCGATGCAGGCCAGGACGGTCCCGTGAAGCTATGACAGGCTGCCTATAGGCAAAGACGCAGAGAATAAATGCAGTGATTGTGCGAGCACGCAGAGCGCCAAAGCTGTGAGGAGACGACCAGTGCTATCTGTCGCATAAACCATGAAGTGACGAAGGTAACCACCACCACCGATCCGGTACGTAAGAGCGCTACCGACTGCCGAGTCCACTGTTCCTTACGTGGGCGCGGCGTGCAGCCTCGTCAAAATAAAGCTGGAGCCGGGACTATAGTGTACTAGAATAAATATTCTAGTAGACGTGACTATGCAGGGCGCCTAGATGTTTCCACGCGATAGCGTTAACGCACATGATTGAAGAAAAACCCGCCTCTGTCGAAATTGAAAGGAAATCGCGCCGCCTTTTTAACCAGTTATTTTAAAAAAAGACATCGTTAAATGGCATTTGGTGGCCAAGTTCGTTATTTCAGGTTGAGGAAAACACTGAACCCTATGATTATTTGCCGGGGAGTGGCCGGGGAAGTTCATGTTAGATCGGGAACTTCGTAAATTCGAGTTTCGTTAAATCGAGTTCTAACTGTACTAGTAATAAGACAAAAAAAATCATGACCAAACTGGTAAGTTAGCAATGCGCTTATCTAGATTCGGTAATCGTCCATAAAACCCATAAATCTGTTATAATTATGACTTCCATTCCTCTTTTCTGGGAGTGATGATAGTACGACAGTTGCGTCTAAGTAAAGGACACGGACGATTAGGTGTATTGGTATATGGGATCTAGAGGTTAGACTACTCTGGATCCCACTAGGTGGCAGACGGTGATCAGAGAAGGAGGCACTAAACTAAACATCGACTGTTCCATTCGTTAGCTCTATGAGGTCATCTGGGTTTGGAGTGGCCCTTGTGTGGTTGTTCGTGCGCACGATGTCTACGCGCATCCAGCATAGCGATGCGCCTCTCTAATGTTTTTTTTCCTCGTTTAGGAGTACATTTCAACATTTCCCGGTAGGACATTCGTGCGTGCATGCTCAATTTATCACGAAGGAACTCACGAGCCTCGTCAGCAAATGAGTGAAAATAAGGTTGTTCAGATAGCAGCAGTGTTCTGCATATTCAATCAGGGCATCGCGACAAGTCGGCGGCCGATCGTATATTGTAGACGTCGACGATGCATGACTTTTAGATCCGATGGGAGTAATGTCGGCTTCTGTCGGGTCGCAGATGTTTGTCATCATGGACAAGTGCAGCGACACCATGATCCGGAAGCTCGAAGAGAAGCGGACAGCCGCCCCTTCCGTGGAGATGACTTCAGCCTTACGACGTGCCACCATCGACACCATGTTCAAGGCGGGCTATGGTGTCGACCTCAAGGTTCAAGACAGCCCACCCGGGGGATTCTTCGACCAGCTGGGCATAGGGGCTGATCGGCTATTGCGGAGCGTGCCCCTCAGCGGCGTGAGCTTCTTCGCCAGTGAGTGTCTTTTCGTCGCCACTCTGTATTTCTTGACATAGCGGAGCCATCGCGGAAACTTATTGCCTGTGGGGTTCGCGCTGCTCCCATAAGGACGTCTTGGCAGTAAACGCGACTTTCATACACGGTGTACCTGCCGCAATTTCGAGTCTGTATTTTGCGTAGTAAAGGTGTCTATACGGACTTGAGATTTGTGCCATGTTGTGGTAACACGGACGACATGACACAATGAACAGTGTCAATTACATCAATTAAGTTCTACGTACAGCGACAGGAGAGGAGGGTAACGTGGCGGCATGGACTAGGTGGCTGTCCAGAGTTCCGTCA
This sequence comes from Rhipicephalus sanguineus, assembly GCF_013339695.2. Lineage (NCBI taxonomy): Eukaryota > Metazoa > Arthropoda > Arachnida > Ixodida > Ixodidae > Rhipicephalus > Rhipicephalus sanguineus. The sequence goes on from NC_051176.1 coordinate 167,095,180, forward strand.
GAACTCCGCCTTTTGTTCCTGGAAAAACGTCGGTAACGGCTCGGCTTCGTAGCCCGTGGTTGACCAACGTCGCGTTCAACCCGCGCCGATATTGCTTCTCTGGCCCCGTGCCAAAGTTCAAGGTGGTGAACGCCGTTGCCTGTCGGGCATGTATGCATCGTGCTGGGCCACAACTATGCAAACTTCGAGATCTGTTCTGCGGAGGACGAGGATCTTAGAACCCTTCGAAACAGCACGGGCGGTCAATCAACGCGACATTATATAGGCTAACCACACTGTAAAAAGTTCACCGTAGTTTTTGCGGTGAAAGCACTGGCAGCTGATGCTGCCAGACTTTTACCGTAAAAAAAAAACTGCGACCCGTATTTCAAGTTTACGGCATGCATGCCGTGTATATAATGATATTGTGTAGCAAAAATCTGGCCACTGTTTTTTCACTCTACAATACTTTTCCAGTAAAAATATCCACAGCCCGTAAAATCTACGTTGCACCAATTTCGTGTTATCTAGTGTTTAAGGCGTTAAATGTACGGTGGTTACACGGTATATTCATCGTTACACGGTGGCGTGTAAAACACGGTGGTGTGTAAATTCATCGTTAGACAATGCTGTGTAAAACCCCAGCAGCAACATTTTCTCGTGTTGTAGCAGACTAAAATATGGAGTGCACTGTGAAACATGCATACCAACATTTTCTGACTTTCTAACCTCTAGGCCGTAATATATTTTTATTTATTTACAAATACTGCTGTCTCAGTTATTGAGACATAGCAGGAGTGGATACAGATGTTCAACACAATGAAGAAAAAAAAATACAATTTAACAAAATACATGATTTCGCAACTCTTTTTCAAATTGCTGAGCATCGAGTCTGCGCAGAGACCCATCAAGCTCATTCCATAGATCCACGGTCCGCGGAAAAAAGGAAAACTTAAAACAATCAAGACTAGCTCTAAACGGCATAATATTTAGGGAATTGAATCGTCGCGTACGGCGTGCAGAAGCTGCAACAAAAGAAATGGGTGCTAGTACACTTAAGCCGGTGTGAACTATCTTATGCAGGAGGATGATTCGATCGCAAGTGCGCCGATGTTCGAGAGGCTGCAGCGATAAAATATGCGCATGCGCACTAGGCGAGAACCGCCGGTCATAGCGACGCAAAATAAACCTTATTGCTTTTTTTTGAACAGATTCTAGCATAGCTATGTCATGTTTGTGGTGAGGTGACCAAACAACCGACGCATATTCGAGTATAGGCCTGACCAAGGTCTTGTACGCTGTCAATTTGCATTCTTTTGTCGAGTTGCTTAACGTACGTCGGAGATACCAAAGTTTTCGAAGAGCCTTGTTGCAGATTGTCTCGACATGCGTGTGCCATTTTAAATTTGTTGTCAAAGTTACACCAAGGTATTTAAACTCCGTGACACGAGCTAGACTGACACCATCATTATTATATATAAAATTAAGAGGCTGTTTCTTATTTGAAAAGGTCATGGCTACAGTCTTTTTGAAATTAATAGACATTTGCCAGGTTTCACTCCAGTTACAAAACAATGAAAAAACTGTTAAGCGCTTCCTGATCTTCAACATTTGAGATGGTGTTATAGATAACGCAGTCATCTGCATACATTCTAAGTTTAATTTGAGTGTCACCGATAATTTCTGCTACGTCATTTATATAGATAATAAACAAGAGCGGCCCAAGGACTGAACCTTGGGGCACCCCTGATGTGATTTGTACATAAGATGACTTCGCGCGGTTAAACGTAACAAATTGTGTGCGTGACCGCAAATAATCTGCTATCCAGTCAACTAGCTTATTGTCGCCAAAAAATGCGCGAAGTTTAACTAAAAGTTTAGCATGGCAAACCAAGTCAAAGGCCTTAGAATAATCAATAAATATGGCGTCAATCTGTCCTCGGTCATTAAGGGAAGAAGCAATGTCGTGCGTAAATTCAAGCAACTGCGTGACAGTAGAATAGCCCGCACGAAAGCCGTGCTGGGATCGGGAAAGTATATTGTGTGCATTTAGGTATTCTACAATGTATTTATGAATGATATGCTCCAAAAGTTTAGAGCTGGTAGAAAGTAAAGATATTGGCCTATAATTTGGTATTATTTGCTTGTTTCCGGACTTAAATACAGGCACGACGTTTGCTAATTTCCACAGCTGGGGAACTGTTGCAGAGCTTATTGATTTTTTAAATATTACAGTAAGATAATTAGCACACCACTCTGAATACCTTTTCAGAAACATATTTGGAATACCATCTGGGCCAGAGCTTTTCGTAACATCAAGATTTAATATCAGGTTATGTACTCCAGAGGAGCTTACTTCAAGACCAGGAAGAGCAGGCAGGTTGCTGCATGCAGTAAATGAAGGATTGATGCCGTTATCAGTAGAAAAAACAGATTTAAAGTAATTATTAAAGGCATTTGCTATAGCTTCAGGATTTGAGCAGGATTGGTCATTAACAATAAATGATGAAGGTGTAGACGATGCAGGACTAATCGATCTCCAGAACCTGGATGGATTTTTTTTCATAAATGTAGCCAAAGTATTGCTAAAGTAGTAGTTCTTAGCCTCTTTCATTTTAGCGCCTAATTTACTTTTCAATGTGTTAAATGAAGAAACATTTTCCTCACACCTGGAATGACGATTCTTACGTAAGCGCTTTACGCAACGAGTGAGCTGAATTATATCTCTATTATACCATGGATGTCTTGGATTCCGTTTAATATATTTTTGAGGCACGTACTTTGATAGGCATTCACGCACAATGTCACAAAACTTAAGAAGCAGCGTATCTACATTGCAAAATTCGCTACAACGTACAAATTCATCAAAAGATGAGGCTAAAGTGTCCAATACGGAAGTGTCGTCAGCTTTACAGAAGTTCAAAACAGTTTTGATCTCAGGTCTTTGAGGGGGACACACTAAGTTCAAGGCAACTTCAACAGCTTTATGATCAGATAACCCTTCGATGACTTCACATTTTACACCGTGCGTTAAGAGTTGCTGGTTTACAAATACAAGGTCCAATATTGCGTCCTCGCGTGTTACAGTATCTACAAGTTGAGTTAACCCAAAAGAAACCGTCAGGTCGATCAGGGAAGCGCAAAGCGCCCGATCACGCCCAGTTGGGGTAAGTAAGTTCCAGTTAACGTACGGGAGATTGAAATCTCCAGCTAACAATAATTTACAATCGTACAACTTGTTACTGACAAGGTAATCATTAATAGCAGGAACAACATCGTCGGAGTTCGGAGGGCGATAAAGGACACCAACAACTATTACGATACCTTCAATGTATATTTTGCACCAAATAGTTTCTGTGCCCGGAAGGTCAGGTAATGAAGAAAATTCAAGATTTGATTTAATTAAAACTGCCACACCTCCTCCACGGCCAACATGCCTATCTTTCCGAAGAAGTGCATAACCAGCAGGCAAAATTTCGCTATCATTAACAGTATCATTTAGCCAAGTCTCAGTAAGGCAAACAACTGATGGGTTGTGGCATTCCACTAAACAGTTCAGAGCTTCAATTTTGTTTAGTATACTCCTCGCATTTACATTGAGGACAATTATATTCTGATCACACCGTCAATCAGCCTTCGCGAAAACAGAATCGGAGGAAGCTGAGTTCATACCAAGCGCTTGCGCAGAAGCCGATTTCACAGAGACTGACCCTGCTGAAAGTGAATTCGTAGAAACCTTGACAATGGCATTTTTATCAGTTTCCCACATGTAACGAACACCATCAATCGTGAGTGTGTCGTGCTTAAGCTTCACTTTGCCAGCATTCTTGCGCATATCTTGGGAATTCTGCCACAGCGCTTTACGTGCCAGTCGAACCCGAGCAGAGTAGTCCTCATTTATGTAAATTTTACTTCCTTTAAGTTTTCGTGCGTTGTTCAAGATAGCAATCTTTGACCTGAAATCCATTAGTTTAATAATTACCGGCCGAGGTTTATCTCCTCTTTTTGCTCCAAGCCTGTGGCAACGCTCTATGTCGTCACACTTTACACCGAGTTTAACTGATAACAGATCCAATACAGACTCAAGCAGATGGTCAGTCGTCTCGGAAGATGTCTCACGCAAACCATGAATTATCAAGTTGTTTTTACGGAGTCTGTTCTCTAGCTCATCGTTCTGACGGTCAAGCTTGCCAACTAGTTTTTGAAGCGTACCAACGGTCTGCTCCAGTTCACTTACACGTGGTATAATGTTTGACATAGACGCTGCCATTGTCTCAACATTCATTAGACGACTTTCAAATGATGCAACTGTTTCAGATAGGCTAGCTAATTCCTGGCTGATGCGGGCTTGCCCAGCCAGTAGTTGCGACAACATTTCATCAACTTTGGGACCGGGATTGGTCTCTACGTCGCCACAAAGTAACAATAATGACATTCTTAGGCAATGCACCAGTAGTGTCACAACGGCAGTACAGTTCAGAGGGTCCGGTAGCAGCAACGGACAGCGGTTATCACTTCGGTAGCATTTGTAATTGTATGTTACCTGCAAGATGAAACAGACGTGCTTGAAACGGGAGTTCGCCATGCCGCCACCGGACCCACTGAAGTGATGGTTCCACGTTGCCGCTCTTATATCCTTGGGCATCCTCGCTGCCAGCGCCGCCGCTGTACCATGCCGTGAGCAGTACAGATGGTTGAACGAAAGCACGTCAATAGACGGAAAATCCTTCCCACGATCAGCAGCAGCGCATTCCTGCCCCGCCGAAGATCGGGCACTGCCGCCAGTTCGAGCGCCGCTGAATCGTGGTAGGAGACTGCGCGGTGCGTCGCTTGTAGGATCATGCATCAGAACATCGGGGCAGCCGGCGATAACGGCAATCTGCAAGATGAAACAGACGTGCTTGAAACGGGAGTTCGCCATGCCGCCACCGGACCCACTGAAGTGATGGTTCCACGTTGCCGCTCTTATATCCTTGGGCATCCTCGCTGCCAGCGCCGCCGCTGTACCATGCCGTGAGCAGTACAGATGGTTGAACGAAAGCCCTGTGAAATGAGCACAACGACATTTTGCTGGTTTTCTAGGTTTTCAGTGCAAAATGAAAACTAACATCCCTTTTGCGTATAGGCAACTGTCTGCCCATACTACTGGAACGTAACTCATGCAGATTTGTCAACTTAGGTGATTTGTAACGTACACAAAAGATATTCTCGATCTTCAATGCCCACGCTATTTCATGGTGTGAAATTCATTCGACCTGATTAACACAGTTGCAGCGCTGCTGTTTTTCTACTATGCAGCCACGTATGGCACTCTGACTAAGCCTAAAAACTGCATGCTTGGATTGGGACACTGCTGTAATGTGGGAAGTGTAACTATGCTGTGCAGGAAGACAATGCAGTGGAAATGGGCAATGCTGCTATTTATTAAAGTTCTCCACACACCTGGATTCTGCACTTGGCATATGTCCATTCCAGGCACAATAAATAACTTTATCATAATCTCTTTGTAACAGTTTGATCTATCTTGTACATTTTTAGGTGTTCAAAAATCTGCAAAAAAGAAAAGAGCGTAAGACAATACAATACACTGCTATTCGTGGAGAGACTATATAACACTACCTACGATGTGACTTTTAGGCTATGGAGGTTTAAATTAGAGTACTCAGGCTGTTAGCATATAATGAGCGGCCACAGCAGAATGCAGCATTGAAATAGTGGAGTGATTTCAGACATAGATCTTCTCACGGCACCTTTATATGAAAGAAGAAATCGGTTATAAAGAGACAGTTGTCTTAGTACCTCAGTCCGTGCTTTACTTCTATCATCAGCTTAAACATGTCTACTCTGAACAACGCATCTCGAACTTTCCTTCTATTAACCCTTACCTAGTAGTTGCACCAGCCTCAGCGCCCTAGATTTATTAATTTCAGCCTCCCATGTCCTTTTTGTCAGCACTACAGCACTTGCTATTGCTTCAAATTCACAGCTCCATCCAAAGTGACGATCTGTTTATTTTTTTACACTTCATGCACTGCCCATTCATATATTCTATTTAGTTTCAGCAACAACATCATTACTAGTATTTATTTCATAGTTTATTCTGTTCTCTTCCGGCCCTTTCATGTTAATCTTTCATTTAATCTCAACCTCATCTATTATCCTGTCCTATATGGGTGAGTAGTGGCAAGCTTTCGTCCTGACAGATACTGGAAAGCCGCGACTATGAGTACCAGCGAAGTGTATTTCACGCGATTCTTAGCTTCTCAATTGTTTCCCTCTTATTGCTTGAGTTAATGGTAACTCCATGGCCAAGCAAATGAACTTATTTATCAGTTCTATTCTTTCACGACTTATGGTTAACTGATGTTCTGTTCCTTACCAGTTCAACATTAGGTTTTCTTCCAACTCCTTGTTAGGTCCACCCTAGTGCTTCACTTTTTTGTTTCACCATCATCCCCTGAAGTTGTCTCGTGATTCAAAAAATAAAACGTTATCAACACAAAATTTCAAATCGCTAAATAATTCACTACAAATTTTTACTTAAAAGACTCTCCAATTCCATTTCTCTGATGCCTCCTGTAAGCACACAATGAATACCATTGCATAGGTAGTCGCTCTATACTGGACACTTTTTCAAGGAGAACGTAGCTTGGGGCACAGTCAGAATAGATATTTGACATATGCTTCATCTGCAGTCTAGTTGCAAAACGATGACCCCCTATTTACATTGCATGGACCACAAAGCATTTTACCTCCTAAACAGGTAACGCAGCTGCTCTCAGGTCACTCCGCATCAACTACTGTCAACTTCTGATGCGTGTAATGAAATGGAAGTATACGTGAACTGACGCTAACAAGACTGTGTGAAATTAAATTTATCAGTAAGAGGTAAAAAACTAATGAAGCTAGGGAAGCTACCCAGATGACAAAGTAATCGATGCGCCCATCAGTAATCTGACAGTATAAAAGGAGAATGTCCGAGAACAAAATGGCACAGGCTTACTTAGTTTATCCCTCACGGTTTCTATGTTCCTCTAAGCCAGCATTTCCCTCGCTTTGACTGGACGTGTCTTCATAGCAACATTGACGAGCAAAATAGTTTTAGGCAAGGTTGCATTTGCAACATTGTGCATCCATACAGAACTCCTTGAAAACGCACAAGTGGCATCTCCAGCGGAAGCTACTCGGGCATAGAGCGAACCAAGCTGCCCAAAAATTGTGTTTACATTGTTGGCTTTATTTTTGTACACTTATAAAGCTAGACTTTAGCCAGAAGTTTGAACATGTGAAGTTCATTTGCTGTAGTAGTAGTATGGACAACTGCTATGGTCCGTTGTATTCAATACTTCAACCTCAAGAAAATGCAGTCAGGAATTGTGCTACTCACGTAAACATTCCATTCAGAATCCATGATTTTTTCGTCAAACTGAATATTTTTGGGTTCTCTTTCCTTGCTTTTTTTCTCAGCCTTGCTTCCATGGTCTGGGTTAATACCAAAAGTGCCCTGTGCAAAAGCAGGAAAAAAACAATGCTAAATATTGCAGTAATGAAGCTGCTCATGAGCTTGTACCCAGATTTGTAGTAATTTCCAAAATATATTAAAAGTTATGCAGGTCCTAGATGTTGAAATTGGGTGTCTCAAGGCTATCCATAAATGTTGTTTATACAGATATTTCTCCTTCTTAGAAATCACCCAATCTAACATAAATGTTAACCACTAATGCGCAGCAAAGTTTCACTGTACTAGTACTGATTTTTTGCTGCAGCACTGACTTAGTGATTTAAGCATCTGCCTCACATGCGGATGGTGCGAGGTTCGATCCCCAGTGCGGCTGGGCGTCCGCCAGTGATGCAATGGGTACAAGCTTCCCTTGGCCTGCTGCTCGGCATATCTGCGGTATATTTGGGAACACTTGGAAAATAAGTGTTATATGTCACATTGAGTTCAGAAACATATCATGAGCCATGGTCCTCTTTGGCCAAGGTTGCTTTTGCACCAATAAATTCTTCGTCATCCGCGGCAGCATTATACTCTTGGCACGTCGCTGACTAGTTACACGCACGCTCACTCGCACCATCTGACAACTTGAATTTGAGGATGAAAAGACCTTCAGAAGAAGTGCTACAGGATGGTAGGACGTCACATTTGGACGTTAAACCTCCGACACCCCTCAATAAAGGCATAATCATTAATATTTAAAAAAAAGTCGTCTCTTTACTGCAACAGCCTATGAGATAGCATTCAGGGCACGTAGTACATATTTATACACTAATACAACCCTGAGAATGTGGATTATGCGACTATTGTAAAGACCTCATTTTTGTTTCAGCCCACGCTGAGAATTAGCATCGAGGATGAACGAGAAAGTACCGAAGTTGGGTGCTTTAACTATGGAACACTGATTATATCTGGGAGCTTAAAAAAGGCACTCAGGGCAGAAAGTTGGCGTTCAATGGCAAATTATTGCGCCCTTAGATTGTTCTGTTACTAAAAATTGAGTTTTTGTAAGCTAGAAAAGACAAACGTTTAGTCGAAACGTCACTATTACCAGTCATCTCACAGGTGGACTGCAATAATTGTGAATGTGGATCACAGACGGTTCCCAGGCTTTTACTACCACCTGTTTCAAAACAAAAGTCACGGGAACCATCCCCTCATATAAGTAATAAGTTTGAATCAAATCGGAGAGTTTAAATCAAATATCAGGACAATGTTTTTGAACAACTCTCACAATAAACACGTATTTTGCGTTCAGACAAACGTCGTCAAAGTCAGAAAGAGACATAGGTGATTTTCACTGACAATGACCATGTGTCCTTAGAGCGGCGTTAAAGTTCCATCACCATAGGTACAGCAGGCTACTATTGGGAGGTGTTTTCAAGAGAAAATCTGTAGGATGCTTGCAGATACAACAGCAAGGACGAGACACCATCTTTGCAGATCTCTTGACACCACAATAAAGAAACAATGCTTATGTTAGCAGCTTTTTTTCTACAAAAGGAGATGAAAATGCTCTCCAGAATTATTTACATACACACCTTTGAACGAATTCCAAAGTAGACTACAATCTTTCAGCATAACAGACGTGAAAGGAAAACTAACTGGTGAATAACATGCAGAATACTGTAGTGACGTTCTCTAGCCGCTCCTAACACGTGGCGATCAACAACAAGGTACTCCTCTGGGTTCCACAGGTCACCATCTAGGGTTAAGAGCACTGACAATGAAATGGCATTCTTAATAGTTCAAGTAGTTCCAGTTTTCAGTTCAGCATGTATTGCGCAACTAAATGTCAGAAAAAAATGAGACTAGTGCTAATGAATTGGGCGTACTGACACAGCTCCTGTATCATATGCTGATGCAACTGCAACAAAATGATGCTAAGTGGCTTCAAGTATGATTAGTTTTTATTTCAAGAATTTTCGTCACATTTTGGAACTTTGAAGAAACGCAACCTCTATTCCTCTGCTTAGTGGGCTAACAGAGGAGGTCACATTTTGCAATTATACAACCATCCAGTGCTGAAATACAAATGTATTTTGATAATCTAGGTTAAGTACAAAATAAATGAATTATTCAAGTCACAGCTTACAGTTGCAACCATTTTATTTGCTCTGCATGACTTCAACAAACATCTCATCCAATCGACAAGCATCCAACAGTTAGGCATACGGGCATGCAGTTCGGAAAAATCGCCCTGCGAGCTGTCACATTAAAAAGCGTACATTCAAGGCGCAATACATGTAAAAAAACCACGCTAATGTCGCAGTTAACAGAATATGTACTAAGCGAAAGATACCATTTGACCTCTCTTTCACGGCAGCCTCGGAAAGTCAACGCGAACCAAGACAGTTCAGAACTCGAAGCCGTAGCGCAGCAAAACGCGCACACGTGGAAACTCAAACCTCATTCAGCTGCTGCTCCAGAAAAAGCTATTAAACATAACTATACAGCATGAGGCAACAAATATTACAGCACTTCAACGAAGAAAAAAAAATGCTTCCGCAACTATCACCGTTTCATTCTGCTTCTCGTGATGGAAAGAGCGCGAACTCGACGAAACTGCAGCCTACCAAAAGTGCGCATATGTGGGAACTTCAAAACACCTTACATTGCTGGCACGCAACACGCCGTTCACAATAACTACATACCTGTTGAATGTAGCGAATATTGACGGCGTGCTGTGTGTGGCCACCTTATAACTGTAAAGGCTCTGTTATACTCCGACGTGCGTTCGCGTCAGCCCGCGGCTGCGGGAGTTGGCGACGTCAGGTTCGTCACGCTACGTTGACGCGAAAACAGAGCACTCTATACTCCCACTTCCGCGACGCAGTACGCCGCCTTGACGCATGCGCATTTGAGTGCACTCGGCGTCCCTTCTTCACGAAGAGACGCAGACGGAGTGCAGTCTGGGTAACGTCGCCGGCGCGGAATGCAGCATGTCGCATCTCGCGCCGGCTGCAGCCGGGGCGCGCTGACGGACGCCGGACGCGTCGGTAGCGCCGCGCGTCGGACTATAAAGTGCTGCGCGTTTGTTAGCGTAGCGTCGCTGTGCCGAGCGTGCGCGCGCGTCGACGTTACGCTGGAGTATATCAGCCCCTTAACTCTCGAAGGTTCATATTCATGCTTTCTTGCACTGGCACATACAAGGAAAATAATCGCGCACTAAGTCGGCGCGTACCCATGCAAGGCGAAGTATACAGCAGTGCATGCGGTGCAAACACAAAGCAAGATGTCTGTTCAAGAAAGTCATGAGAGCAAGTGCACAAAATCCAGCCAGTGAAGTCAAATGGCTTTCTGATACTTCCAGAGCACACACATCATTCGCATGCCTCACTGCGCGATTAAGTTTTGAGAAAAGATTGCGACGTACCTGCAGCGGGAGTACAATACGTGGCCCAACGGATTCCAAACCAGCGCCGATAGCAGAGCCTTCGAAAATGGCGAGACTGGTGACGCATCGGGCGCCGAGCCGGCTGTTCCTTGCCGTATCTGCGCCGCTCTGCGCATGCCCGGTTTCTCGCGAGTACCGTAACACAAGGTGCGCCGGCGCGCCAAGCAGTCGTCGCAGCGTCCACGCGCGTGCATGAGCGGCGGGGAACGAAAGCATTTCCTCCATGAACGAAAGGCGAGCGCATGACGCCGCTCCTCCTCTTTACTCTTTCCTTTCTTCTCTCCTAAAAGTCAATGCGCATGCGCGCGGCATGGTATACGGTGAGAATACCGTAGTTTACGTTTACGATGGCGACACCGCCTTTTTTACGCAATATTGGGCGTAAAAATAACGGTCTCTTTTTACAGTGCATGCCGCCCCGTCAACGCAAAGAGACTGCAATTCAGCGGGACGAAGATTCGCTGCGTCTTTCCAACGCCATGGAAGACGCGCCAAACAGAGGAGTGAAAGGGGGAACGGATTCGGGCAATGTCGTTCTCCGGACAAGCACGAACGGTCAACCGCACTTCGACGGGTCATGCTGACTCGCCCATGCGGACTGCGTTCGCGTGGGAAAAGAAATCGCTCCATCTTATCAAAAGCTTAGTAACGTGAAAACTTGGGCGGGTTGGTGATGCCTTGTGAACCACAGCGCAACTGCCGAGACGAGCACGATAAGAAGGATGAACAAGGCACTGACTTACGTCTCGTTCATTTTCTTCAGAAACGCGCATATATAAGCGGCACCGAAGAAAAAAAACAAGATGGAAACAAGAAAGACAACCACATGATAAATCAGCAAAATATGAAGCCAAGCCACTAACCGTCAGCGACACGTGCTGTGTTAAGATAGTTTAAATCTTCGTTGGCAAGTGCTACTGACGTCACGCTTACGCATTGCTCACCCGAGCGGTCGGTCGGTGCTGCCTAGATTATTTCCCGGGTAAGTATGTCCGAACTTTCACCAATTATGCGGCAATTCTCAAACTGGGGATCGTAGGTGCATGCGTCACAGTGAATGGCAAGATGTCCGTCCGCTTTCTTTTTTGCATTAATATGATGTTCCCTGAGCCGGTTATTAATATATCTCCCGCTTTGTCCAATATACCTATTGCCGCAAGTTCATGCTAAATTATATACCACACCTTGCATACAATTAACTGAGGAGTTTCGGTGGTCACACAAACATTTTTCTCTTTTCCCGAACCATGGTTCATACTGCAAAGTGCAGACAGCTTTTTCGGGGCAGAGAGAACCACCGCATCGCATGCGCCGTCCTTCACGGCATCTGCTCGTACCTGCATAAGCACGAGCTCAAGCTGCTGGTCGCTGACAAGGAGGAAGGGTTTGCGGTTTTGCCCAGTGCAGATTATAATAGGAAAGCTCTGGAAGCAATCGATGTTATTTCATTCCGTCCCAAGGTGCTTCCTTATCCCGTGCAAATTCTGACATTAAGAAACTCTTGATCTAAGTCAATTTGTCAAAAAAATTGAAAAGAGTAAGTCCAGGCTAGAGTTCTTTTTTGGCGTGAAAACCCACAATGTCGAGTGATTGTTTTCGCGCCATTGTTTCGGAGAATCGCACCTGGCAGAACGAATTGGCAAAGTTTTTACAATAAAAGCTGAATTTGCGCAAGGTAGATAACCCTTTTTTTATTAATAACTCCTTTCAGGTGGCATAATTTTTTACCAATCACTCTGGCATGCCCTTGTGTGCCTTCTTAATAGATATAGCAAAGATTTATACTATTCGCTTCCCCATGTTAACAGATTAACCTGCACTGAACAATGCATAGACCGATTCGGGGCGATCCCGTTTCAAAACGCTGCAAATGTGCATGTCGCTGGTTTTCTTGAATTGTTGTCTACGAACCTAAAAATGGCATATGTGACATGGGACGACGAAATTCATCTCCAGAAAGAAGGGATCTGTTTAGGATCGTTTATTGCTTTTGTGCTCAGTAATTTGATACTACTACGTTTTGATAGAACCGTGTCTAGTTGGCTTTCGGGTTTCAGTGTACTTAGTATTTCGTTAGGTGGATTATTTTTTTTGCTCATGCTGGTGTGCATTAGGGCAGGTCTTGTTCAACATGTCGCGGATGGGCTGTCCATTTTTCAAACGTGTGTGAGTACGTTGATGCTCACGCATGAATTGCCAGATTACGATTCTATGTGATTCCTATACCTTAGGCTGAACTTTTCTGCTTCGCACGAAATAAATAAATAAATCCATTGACTTGCGCAAGAAAGAAGTGGATTATCTTTCGCATGCGCATGCTCTCGCAAGATAAAGTTGTCTGGAATTTATTTTTATTTATTTCGTCACTGGTTAGCGATCACGCGCGGTAATAGTTACATGTTGTTTTGCGCTGCGCAATTTTTCGCTACATGTATGTGTCTTTTCTGAACGAAAAATCACTTGAAGGTCGGCGCTTGTCCGTGGCAGCCCTCTTTTCGTGCATTCGTGTTTATTCCCGCGCTGCTGAAATTTTCTTCACGATGAACTACCAACTCGCCCAAACACTCACGTTAATCGCCGAACATTATAAAGAGCGGGCCAGTCGCATTACGAATCCCACCAAGTTATTGCGGTGATCAACGCACATGCGCAAATGTGCAGCGAATGCTACTTGAAACAAATGAAAACAATTTAAACCCGTAGTTTCGTGAAGCCGCGCTGTAGCTTTTTTTTTTTTTCGAAACGAAACAAAAGGCTTATAAGGTTATGTGCATATTTACGCGTCAGAGCCGTACCAGCTATCCGGCCACTTCAGAAAATTATTTCGCTCTTACATCGTAGATACCGCTGCTTCTTTGCCCTCAGACATATCTCTGTTTGAACGTTTTATAAAAAAAACAAAATGTTGTACAGCCACTATAGCCTTGTAAAAAGTCGCCAAAGCTTCTGACAGGGCGTTTTTTCACAAGGCAAGTACGGTGACTCCACGAGAGATCGAACATGCCTGTCCGGTCGATATTTTTGTTTTGCCTGGGTTTTTTATATGTTATGTGGGCACATTCAAAATTCACGAAACCGAAAATTTTATTTCCAAGAAACGCTCCCAACGCGCCAAAAAAATATTTGACGGTGGCCGCGCGGGCCTCCTGTTTTTGCTCACTGCAATGTTTTCGGAATTCATGACCGAATTTAACGCGAGCTATAAATGATGTGTCGAAATTTTTTTGCTGGTTTTAATACGCATTACTGTGGATTACATCTATGCTTTTTTATGCCGTCCTCACGAGGAAGAAAATGTAAAAGAATGGCAAACACGGCCGAAATAAAACAAGTGTGCCAAGTTTGAGGCGCCTTGGTGCCTTTCCTATTTCAAACAGAAACTTGAAAGGAATGTCAAATATAGAAAAGAGCCTTTGCAACATTTATACAGAAGGTAGTTTTCCTACGGATAGCAGAAAAGAAGAAAAAAAATAGTTAAAGAAGCGAGTTTTTTCAAGACAGTTCGTTTTCAAAAAAATAAAATGAAAAAAAAACTCCGGTCTAAATTTTGACGACAATTTTTTATCGAAGAGCGCTTATGTCAGTGAAAACACGGTTTTAATATCATATGTCTTCATTTGCTTTGTTTACGAGATATAACTGGCCAAAATGACCCTTGCTGTGTGTGCTCATTTCAGTGCGACTGATGGTTGTTATCAGCTTGCAATGTGCGTAAATCTCAGTTTTATTTATTCTGTTGCAGAAAAATCTTGCTCTGGTGGCTTTTCGTCAAGAAAAATGTGTTGTCAGATTTTATTTGTGTCTAGCGTGTGCGAAAGTGGGCTGCTGCCGCCCTCTAAAGGGTGATTCCATGAGAGATTGAACATGCCTATCCGGTCGATATTTTTGTGTTGCCTGGGTTTTTTATATGTTATCTGGGCACATTGAAAGTGTACGGAACCGAAAATTTTATTTCCAAGAAACGCTCCCAGCGTTCCAAAAAAATATTTCATGGTGGCGGCGCGGGCCTCTTGCTTTTGTTCACTGCAATGTTTTCGGATTTCACAGCCGAATTTAACGCGAACTATAAATGATGTGTCTAAAATTTTTTGTTGGTTTTATTACGCATTACTCTGAATTACATCCATGCTTTTTTATGCCGCCTCAAAAGGAAAAAAATGTGAAAAAAAATAGCAAACCCGGTCTAAATCAACAAAGTTTGCTAAGTTTGATGCGCCTTGGCGCCTTTCCTATTTCAAACAGAAACTTGAAAACAGTGTCAAATATAGAAAATAGTCTTTGCAACATTTGTACCGAAGATCATTTTCCTACGGGCAGCGAAAAAAAATAAAAATAGTTAAAGAAGCGAGTTTTTTTCAAAACAGTTCATTTTCAAAAAATAAAATAAAAAGAACTCCGGTCTCAATTTTGACGACAATTTTTTATCGAAGAGCGCTTATGTCAGTGAAAACACCGTGTTAATATTTATGTCCTTATCTGCTTTGTTCACGAGATTTAACGGGTCAAAATGACCCTTGCTGTGTGTGCTCACTTCAGTGTGATTGACGGTTGCCATCAGCTTGCATTGCCCGTAAATCTAGTTTTAAATATTTTCCTGCAGTAAAACTTTGCTCTGGTGTCTTGTCGTCAAGAAAAATGTGTTCTCAAACTTTATTTGTGTCTAGCGTGTGCGGGGGTGGGCTGCTGCTGCTCCCTAAAGGGCTAAATCGTAGGCAGTTTGCAGCTTACAACCTCAACTTCATCATCATCATCATCATCATCATCAGCCTGTCTACGCCCACTGCAGGGCAAAGGCCTCTCCCATGTTCCGCCAATCAACCCGGTCCTGTGCTTTCTGCTGCCACGTTATACCGGCAAACTTCTTAATCTCATCTACCCACCTAATTTTCTGTCTCCCCCTCACGCGTTTGCCATCTCTTGGAATCCAGTCAGTTACCCTTAATGACCACCGGTCATCCTGCCGACGTGCTACGTGCCCGGCCCATATCCATTTCTTCTTCTTGATTTCAACTATGATGTCCTTAACCCCCGTTTGTTCCCTGACCCACTCTGCTCTCTTCCTGTCTCTTAAGGTTACACCTATCATTTTCCTTTCCATCGCTCGCTGCGTCGTCCTCAATTTAAGTTGAACCCTCTTTGTAAGTCTCCAGGTTTCTGCTCCGTAGGTAAGTACCGGTAAGATGCAGCTGTTATATACCTTCCTCTTGAGGGATAGTGGCCAATCCTGCTCACCAGAGCAGGATTGGCCACCCTGGTGTAGTACTCGGCCACTACCTCCCACATGAATACACCAATTAACCCTCGGCCCTCAGTCCCCAGCGGCTGCGAAGCAACTGACCAAGGCGGCGGTCAGACCTGCGACGCAGCAGAGGGTGCTAAGAATCTCTGGGTACGGACAGGCCGGCCATTGGAATCTGAATTTGGCTACGTATAACGCTAGAACTTTATCTAGTGAGGCGAGTCTAGCTGTACTATTCGAGGAATTAGAGGGTGTTAAATGGGATGTAATAGGGCTCAGTGAGGTTAGGAGGCCACAGGAGGCTTATACACTGCTGAAGAACGGACACGTCCTATGCTATCGTGGCTTAGCTGACAGAAGAGAACTAGGAGTGGGGTTCCTTATTCATAAAGATATAGCTGGCAATATAGAGGAATACTATAGCATTAATGAGAGGGTGATAGGTATCGTAATTAAGTTTAATAAGAGGTACAAGATGAAGGTGGTACAGGCCTACGCGCCTACATCCAGCCATGATGATCAAATGGCTGAACGCTTCTACGAAGACGTAGAATCAGCAATGAGTAAGGTAAAGACACAGTATACTGTACTGATGGGCGACTTTAATGCAAAGGTAGGCAAGAAGCAGGCTGGAGATCATGCAGTTGGGGAATATGGCATCGGCTCTAGAAACGCCAGAGGGGAGTTACTAGTAGAGTTTGCAGAACGCAATAATTTACGCATCTTGAATACCTTCTACAGAAAACGGGCTACTCGTAAGTGGACGTGGAGGAGTCCTAATGGCGAAACTAAAAATGAAATAGACTTCATAATGTGCGGCCACCCGGGCATTGTACAGGATGTGGAAGTAGTTAACAAGATCCGATGCAGTGACCACAGAATGGTAAGATCTAGAATTCAACTTGACGTGAGGAAGGAACGGCAGAAACTGATACGCAAGAAGCCGATTAATGAACTAGCTCTGAGAGGGAAAGTACAGGAATTCAGAGTTTCTCTTCAGAATAGGTACGCGGCTTTAACCGAGGAAACCGACCTTAGCGTTGACGCAATAAATGATAACCTGACTAGTATCATCAAGGAGTGTGCAGTGGAAGTCGGGGGTACAGTCGTTAGACAGGACACTGGTAAGTTGTCCCAAGAGACGAAAAACCTCATTAAGAAACGTCAAGCTATGAAAGCCTCAAATGCAACAGACAAAATAGAGCTGGCGGAGCTTTCGAAGTTAATCAATAGGCGTAAAGTAGCCGACATAAGAAAGTATAATATGGAGATAATTGAGCATGCTCTAAAGAACGGAAGAAGCCTCAAAGCTATGAAGACAAAACTGCGCATAGGCAAAAATCAGATGTATGCATTAAGGGACAAGGAAGGCAAGGTCACAAACAATATGGATAGAATAGTTGAGGTAGCGGAAGAGTTCTACAGAGATCTGTACAGCAGCCGAGACATTCAGGATGATAACGTAAGAAGGAGTAATAGCGCAGAGGAATCTGACATCCCACCAGCATTGACAGAAGAAGTAAAGAAAGCCCTAAAGGGAATGCAAAAAGGCAAAGCAGCTGGTGAGGATCAGGTAACATCAGATCTGTTGAAAGACGGTGAAGAGATTATGTTAGAGAAACTGGCCACCCTGTATACGAAGTGCCTCTCGACGGGGAGGATACCAGAATCTTGGAAGAATGCCAACATCATCTTGATCCATAAAAAAGGGGACGTCAAGGACCTGAAAAATTACAGGCCCATAAGCTTACTGTCCGTTGTCTACAAGCTATTTACAAAAGTAATTGCTAACAGAATTAATACGACATTAGAGTTCAATCAACCAAGGAACCAGGCAGGATTTCGTACAGGATTCTCAACAATAGATCATATTCATACTATCAATCAGGTGATAGAGAAATGCGCGGAATACAACCAACCCCTATACATAGCCTTCATAGATTACGAGAAGGCATTTGATTCGGTGGAGACATCAGCAGTCATGCAGGCACTGCGGAATCAAGGCATCGGCGAAGCCTATATAAACATAATGGAAGAAATCTACAGCGGATCCACAGCCACTATAGTCCTCCATAAAGAAATCAACAGAATCCCAATAAAGAAGGGCGTACGGCAGGGAGACACGATCTCTCCAATGTTATTCACCGCATGTTTACAGGAAGTTTTCAGGGCGCTACATTGGGAAGAGTTAGGGATAAGAGTTAATGGAGAGTATCTCAGTAACCTACGATTCGCTGATGACATTGCATTGATGAGTAACGCGGGAGACGAATTACAGCTCATGATTACTGAACTGGATACGGAAAGTAGAAGAGTAGGTCTGAAAATTAATATGCATAAAACTAAAGTAATGTGGAACAATCTTGGCAGAGAACAGCGCTTTGCGATAGGTGGCGAGACACTGGAAGTTGTAAAGGAGTACGTCTACTTAGGACAGGTAGTAACCGCGGAGCCGAACCATGAGAGTGAAATAACTAGAAGAATAAGGATGGGTTGGGGCTCATTCGGCAAGCATTATCAAATCATGAATGGTAACCTCAACTTACCCCGCCAGTATTCGCTAATCAGAAGCACGCGACTCACAGCGAGCACATGGTTTAGGTCACTTTGTCAAAACTCTCCTTGCACACCGAATAAAACATCTGTATGCAGCGAAGGCCAACTTAATCTTCAACTAAACGCCACAATCAGCAGGCGCACTGTTATGCAGTTGTTTTCTCACTGCCTGCTTGCTTCCCTTCCATTACCGTGCATTGTACGCTCTAAGTATCTTCCCCATTCGATGCACACTGTGCCTAAACAACATTTGTAAGAAGTTAGCGCAATCATTTCCGAGCCGTTTGTTTCACTTCCCGCTATCACGTGTTTTCGGCGTCGCAGATAACGTCTTCCTGTGTCATCTCGACCTTTACCTCAGCGTTTCAGCAGCCAGAAAACGTGCGGTGCGGCATGATTAAGCCATAAGTGGCCGAAGCTGCCCAATTGATGATGTTTTGTTGGCACTTTACTAAAGTGATTTCCCACGTCGAGAACAGCAGAGGTCATTGGTGGCGCCAGACAGAATTATCCTTAGTTTTGACAACGAGTGTGGCCTACAAATTAATTATTACAGCCCAAAGCGCTTAGACAGCTTTGCTCATAAAATGTGAGACCGTGAGCAGTTCTGGAAACTCATTCATGACAGCTGCGCAGATGTGAGATAATGTTTGCGGCGCCGTTCAGTATAAACGTTTCGACTTGCTCTAGGTCTATAGTTGTTCACTACACGCGATGCGCGCGGCCCATGGCTACGTCCGAGTATTCTGTGCCGATTATTTACGCGTTCACAAAAATAAGATTGCTGAGAAGAACATTTTCGTTGCGCAAATTTTTTTTCCCTTGCTCTTGTTGTTGTTGCCTACCTCCAGAAGCTACTGTCATAGGCTGAGGATCTTCGCGACACCTGCGAGGTCTGCTAGCATTGCTTTACGCTTCTCAAGAAAAACCTGTACATCTAACCGTGATGAGGTAGACCAAGCATTTCTGAAGGAAGAAGAAGCGATTGCTATCTTCAACAGGGGCGCCCACCTTTCCTCTGATTGTAGGCGAGGTTGTAGGCTGCAGACTGTGTACACGTTAGCCCTTTAGAGGGCGGCAGCAGCCCACTTTCACACGATAGGCACAAATAAAACCTGAGAACACATTTCTCTTGACGAAAAGCCACCAGAGCAAAGTTTTGCTGCAGCAGAATAATTAAAACTAGATTTACGCACAATGCAAGCTGATAACAACCATCAGTCGCACTGAAGTGAGCACACACAGCAAGGGTCATTTTGGCCCTTTATATCTTAAGAACAATGCGAATGAGGACATATGATATTAAAACCATGTGTTCACTGACATAAGCGCTCTTCGATAAAAAATTGTCGTCAAAATTGAGACCGGAGTTCTTTTTATTTTATTTTTTGAAAATGAACTGTTTTGAAAAAACTCGCTTCTTTAACTATTTTTCTTTTTTTTCGCTGCCCGTAGGAAAATGATCTTCGGTACAAATGTTGCAAAGACTATTTTCTATATTTGACACTGTTTTCAAGTTTCTGTTTGAAATAGGAAAGGCGCAAAGACGCCTCAAACTTAGGACACTTTTTTGATTTCGGCCGTGTTTGCCGTTTTTTCATATTTTCCTCTTTTTGAGGATGGCACAAAAAAGCATGGATGTAATTCACAGTAATGCGTATTAAAACCAGCAGAAAAAATTTTCGACACATCATTTATAGCTCGCGTTAAATTCGGTCATGAATTCCGAAAACATTGCAGTGAGCAAAAACAGGAGGCGCGCGCCGCCAGCTTCAAATATTTTTTTGGCGCGATGGGAGCGTTTCTTGGAAATAAAATTTTCGGTTCTGTGCACATTGATTGTGCCCACATAACATATAAAAAACCCAGGCAAAACAAAAATATCGACCGGACAGGCATGTTCGATCTCTCGTGGAATCACCCAGTAGCGGTTACAAATGGCCTCCCCCCCCCCTCCTGCCCCCACTCTCCCCAAACTACGCCACTGATCACGATCACCGCGACCGTGATGGCAGCGGTAGGGTACTCTATACCGAGTTTCACAGCAACTTACATTTTCTGTCACTGCTTGCTAAATATCGCACCAGTGTCGACCGTTTGCAGTAGTATTGCTGGATGTGCCTCGGCCCCTTACACACACACACACACACACACACACACACACACACACACACACACACACACACACACCACACACACACACACACACACACACATATATATATATATATATATATATATATATATATATATATATATATATATATATATATATATATATATATATATATAATATATATTGTAGCGAAGCCTTTGAGTTGAGTAAGGGGTTGCGCTCTCTATAGCCTTCTAGTGGGTCGTCCTCTTGGGCTCTTCCCGCTCGCGCTCTGAGCTCGTGTTCTTGCTTGACTGTCGCCATTGAGCATCGTCTCCGACTGCCGTCTAATAAACACCTCAACAAATTGGTGGAGGTGCTGTGCTCCCATTCGATGCCCCTGGAGCTAAGATCCCGTACCCTACCAACTACCATGCCTCAAGACGCTGCTCAGCAAACGCCTCCTCCCACAACGACCTCCTGCCCCGGTGTCCCCCGCATCCGCGACCCCCCTATCTTCACCGGCGCGGATGGGACCGACGTTGAGGACTGGCTTGCGATGTACGAGCGTGTGAGCGTACCCAATAAATGGGACGAGGCAGGCAAACTCAGCAACTTGGTTTTCTACCTCGCGGGTGTGGCGGGCCTGTGGTACAACAACCACGCCACCGATTTCCCCACGTGGTCTGCTTTCAAGCCCACCATTTCGCCATTCGTGACGACCTACTGCACCGACGCAATTACAACGCCGATGGCCGCCAGTGGCTACTTGTGATACCCCGCAGTCTGCGTTCTGAAATATGCGAGTCCTTTCACTCTGATCCACAATGCGCGCACTCTGGGGTATCCAAAACTTACCACCGCATTCGACAACGATACTTCTGGCGAGGGATGTACCGCTACGTGCAGAAGTTCGTTCGCTCCTGCCTCGATTGCCAACGCCGAAAACCTTCAACGAACGTGTCACCCGCTGGTCTACAACCATTACCTTGCCCTAACCGTCCGTTCGGGCGCGTGGGCATCGACTTGTACGGACCACTTCCTCTGACATCGGCTGGTAACCGCTGGGCAATCGTCGCTGTTGACCATCTAACGCGATACGCCGAAACCGCCGCCCTCCCAGCGGCTACAGCACGCGACGTTGCCTCCTTCCTGGTACACCGATTCATGCTGCGTCACGGTCCACCCCAGGAGCTTCTCAGCGATCGAGGCCGTGTCTTCTTGTCGGAAGTCGTCGAAGCCATTCTCAAAGAGTGCCATGCTGTTCACCGCAAAACTACTGCTTACCACCCGCAGACGAATGGCCTCACCGAACGCTTTAACCGCACGCTCGGCGACATGCTCTCAATGTACGTCGCCGCCGATCACACAAATTGGGATGCCATTCTGCCCTTCGTCACCTACGCCTATAATACCGCCCCCCAAAGCACAACTGGGTTTTCACCCTTCTTCTTATTGTACGGAAGGCACCCGTCGCACACCATCGACACGATACTCCCATACAAGCCGGATTCAACTGAGTGTGCGCCGATTTCTGACACAGCCAGGCTTGCGGAAGAGTGTCGCGAGCTTGCCAAGACTTTTACAACGCAGGAACAAGAGCGGCAGAAGAGCATTCGCGGCGGCACCACCACTTCTGAGTCCACGTTCCTCCCTGGAGCACTCGTATGGCTCTCGGTCCCTACCACTGCAACTGGCCTCTCTTCAAAACTACTGCCGAAATACGAAGGCCCCTATCGGGTCGTCGAGCGCACATCCCCGGTCAACTACGTGATCGAACCCATCGAACCATCTTCGGACATGCGCCGTCGAGGGCGCGACATAGTCAACGTGGAGCGCCTCAAGGCCTACTATGACCCACTCATAGTGACGAGCTGTTAGGTCGCCGGACGACTCCCTTTTCGTTCCTGGGGTAATTGTAGCGAAGCCTTTGAGTTGAGTAAGGGGTTGCGCTCTCTATAGCCTTCTAATGGGTCGTCCTCTTGGGCTCTTCCCGCTCGCGCTCTGAGCTCGTGTTCTTGCTTGACTGTCGCCATTGAGCATCGTCTCCGACTGCCGTCTAATAAACACCTCAACAATATATATATATATATATATATATATATATATATATATTATACAGTGCTGGGCAGTATCGAAGATACATGTATCTTAGATACTATCTTAGATACTCTATGGGTATCTTGTATCTGTATCGCGATACGTCTCGAAAGACGAGTATCAGTATCTGTATTTCCGATACATTCGATGACGTATCGTGTATCTTAAGATACAAGATACTTCCATCGCAACACAACCATGCGAAACAATAATCTCTGGCCCAGCTCCGCTTCTCAAGCTGGTACTCAGTATCACTAAGCCATCTGAATAAGTCTAAGGGCAGTGGCGTTATTTTATTTTTACGCCAGAGTCCTCCAGCGAGGGTAGAAGGTGAGGAACACAAGCGCGCGGACGTCTACGAACAGCCCACGCACCTTTTGTTTTCTTGATTTCTGTTCTTTTTAGTTGTGCCAATGCCATGACACTTGCTCTTAGCCACTGTCCTGCGCCGCGTACTCCACTGCGTGCGGCGTCTATCGCGCATATTCTGATGTTACAGTGTCGTTATTCAAGACTCTCTTGCGTCTTGCTCCGTAACGAAATGTGATGCGTGCAAGATTTGGGTCGCGTAGACTTTGCATATCAGCGGTTTGAAGGATCTCGTGGATGTAAGTTTGACTTGCATGCAATGAATTAACTTATATGCAAATAAAGTTTTAACAACTTTAGCACCACTGGTACGTATACCTAACAGAAAATATCTTCGCGTACCGTAATTTTCACTTCCATCTACATTCATTCAAAGAATTTATGAAATCACAATTTCTTTATTAGTACAAGTGCTTTCTTAGCTGTCATTCTGCATCACATACATTACCTAGGTCTCTGGACTGCTTTTCTGGTCTGCGAACTAGCGAACGGTCACAAACCCCATGTACACCATGCATTCCCCCTCCTCCCCTCCCCTCCCCCCCCCCATCCAAAAAAAGGAAAGTCGCTACCAGCGTTGTTGCTGCTGTACACCTGTTGGGATATACGGTATTGTGCAACCCTTCTTTTACGGACAAGGTAGAAGTCCACACCGGTAATTGCGCAGTCATGCGAAGGCTTTTATTGAAGTTACTGTGATTATTTGGCAACCCGTTAGCTGGTCAGCAAGCTGTGCAGCGACTCCCATCAATTGCAAAAATGACAAGCAAGAACCCCTGTCAGCGAAGTGTATAAAGAGTTGTCCTGTGAAGAAGCTAAAACAAGCCCCAATAAGTTGTTTTGGAAGAAAACTAACTCACTTTGAACAAGAAGGGCAAAACTTTTGAGATAACAGACATTTATTTCAAGTGAAACAAAATAGGTCAGAGTTAAGAAATTTTCAAGCAGACATTTTTGTGTATAGGCGTTTGCTGCTACATTATATGAATCTATAATAACAAATTTGAGAATGTATCGAAGTATCTTAAGATACAATTGCCAAGTATCGTATCGGATACAATTATTGCGGCAGTATCTTGTATCTGTATCTTCAATACTTCTTGCCTGAATATCTTGTATCGTATCGCGATACAATTTCAAAGTATCTTTGCCCAACCCTGTATATATGATATATATATATATATATATATATATATATATATATATATATATATATATATATATATATATATATATATATATATATATGTATATATATATATATATATATATATATATATATATATATATATATATATATATATATATATATATATATATAATATATATATATATATATATATATATATATATAGATATATATCTATATATATATATATATAGATGTCCCACGAGCCGGTGACTCTTTCTTGCCCTGTGTCAGTAGCGTAGCCAGAATTTTTTTCCTATAGCGCTTGTCCTTTGTCTACATTCTTGTCGCGTGAAACGACGGCGCGTTCTAGCATTACTATATATATATATTTGCCCCGAATGTGCTCCATGCGGAAATGAGGCGATTTGTTGGCGTGCGATGAAATTAGTTGACGTAGGATGCGAGTAATTCGTGCTCTCCGGTGTAGGAATTTGTCCAGCAGCGAGCCTAATTTAGTGGTGACGAGGACCCAATCGCACTTTTGACAATTTCTAAGCCCAATTCGGCTTCGCGCAGGACTGCTGGACAATTACACTTCTCGTACGTCATAAACAAACGCATAGACTAAAAACAAAAACACATAGGCTAAGATAACCCTGACAAAAGGCAGACTTCCTGTTTTTCTCTTCGAAAGCACAGCCAGGAGGTTAC
The DNA here is from genome assembly GCF_013339695.2 of Rhipicephalus sanguineus. Lineage (NCBI taxonomy): Eukaryota > Metazoa > Arthropoda > Arachnida > Ixodida > Ixodidae > Rhipicephalus > Rhipicephalus sanguineus. Next base: position 167,120,256 of record NC_051176.1, read on the forward strand.
CCGCCGCGGTATCTTATAGCACGTTGCTGCTATAAGGGCACGGCTTCAAGTCCCGGCCACGGCGGCCTCATTTCGATGGAGTCGTAATGCAAAGAACACCGGTGTGCTCAGATTTAGATGCACGTTGAAGAACCCCGGGTGGTCGAAATTCATCTGGAGTCCCCGCGCTACGGCGTGCCTCATAGTCATATCGTCGTTTTGGCACTCAAACCCGCAGAAAGTATCGTTACCAGCAGGTTAATATACGTCGACACCGAAGCTACTAAAAGGAAAAACAAAAATGTCGTTCCAGACTGCTTCCCGGAGTTCTACCACTTATGGTATCTACTCACTTGGCTGACGTCACGACTCGCGAGGCCCTACTTCATGGTGACTACGTCAGTGATCGCCCCTGTCTTGAGTAAAAGGAAGGCAGCGAATCTGGTGAGTGTGCTCCAAAGTGGATGTATTCTCAACGACACTTCACACTGTTTATGAGAGAACAATAATGCAGGCTCTTTTAGTGTCTCGGAACCTTCTCGGGGTAAAGCATGGGATAGTATCATACATCAGTTGGCGATAAAAATAACTTACAATTCACGAACATTTCGAGGCAACGGATTCCAATGTTCGACAATTAGAGGGAGAAAAATGTTTCGCACGTGTCTGTTCTAGGTTGAAATGTTAAATGGTTTAGGCTGGAAGAGCCTCCAGAATGGGAAAGATAAGCAAACATTATGCATTTAGCAGGCATAACATGACGAGTAGGGGCGCAGCCTGCGGGTACACACTGGGCACGTGGCCCCTCCCCACCCCTCTCCTTGATATTTCTGATACCAGGTTTGCGATACGACGAAGCCATTAATCGCTATTACTAAAATTTAACAGAAGCTAAAGCGTGTTCACTTATGAGCACTGAAATAAAAATTAATTTGTTTTATCGCATAACATAATTTCAATATCAATATGCGTTTAAGCTCTGTGTTTGTGTAAAATTGAATTAATGTATTTACAGCTGCTTCAATCTAAAGCTGCATTAATTATTAACGTGTGCAACTTAAGAAGGCAGGAGAGACCCTGACCAGATGACCGAAGCGCGACCGCCGACTGCCTCCGCGACTAAAGAAGTAGTCTCGCTCACGAGCCGGTCGGCCGGATGGCGGAGTCACCGGCCGTCCGGCTCGTGACGCAATGCCAGAGTGCGCGTCCATTGATGCAGGTTCGTATTCTTCCGCCTTTGTGGAGGAAGTGCCGCGGCCTTTAGAAGATGCACCCGACTAGACTACAGGCACCCGCTTGCGTGTAATTTATTTATTTTTATTCCCCTTTCGATTTTGCATTTGTGTTCACTATTTATTCTGTACGGTCGACGTATGTGTTTCTGTGTATTAACAGCGGAGCTGTTTAAGCCGGCCCTAAAAGCTTGGGTGTCCGCACAACGCTTAGGGTGGCTTCAGGTTCCGACATGTCGCCGGCTCTGTCGACAGACAATTTGTCGACGAAATGACCGAGGCATCCACGAATTCCAACATCTCTACTATACCACATACTTCACTACACATGGACCCCTCGTCACGTCTGGGTGCTCTCATGATCGCCTCCTTAACTTGGTATAGACCAAAATTTGCATGGGAGGGTAAGAGGATTTGACGAATATGACTGCCGGGTCATGACATGAATAACGTTAAAATCCTGTCGCGTACGTCATGAAACCCTTTCCACTAGACACGTGTGGCACATACCCGTTTACCACTGGCCGCGGTGTACGGGTATGCGCCACAGGTGATTACCACATACTTCACTACACATGGACCCCTCGTCACCACGATCACGACCGGATCCTATAACAAGTCATGACCAGGTGCTGGTGCTCACTGATCACGGTGATGATGCCCTTGTTCAAGAACTGTCAAAAACTTCTTGCACACATGTACGCGGGTTCGTGAAACGTGCGTGCGTTCTCGGGACACATATAAGCACTACAAATCAGCTTACCACTTCTGGTGTTGGTAATACCCACGTTGCCATTGGCAGCGTTAACCAACCGTAAACTGGTTATATAACACATATGCGGCTCTTCAACATATATAAGTGTGCGTAGAAAATTTATACAAATCTTTAGCGTCGATTTGTAACGTGTCGCTCAGTAAAAAAAGTTACGCCACAGTCACCTACCCGCCGCATGCTTCGCATAACATCGACACCCACGGTACGTGGGATCTGCCGAATTTTATTCCCCTTTCGATTTTGCATTTGTGTTCACTATTTATTCTGTACGGTCGACGTATGTGTTTCTGTGTATTAACAGCGGAGCTGTTTAAGCCGGCCGTAAAAGCTTGGGTGTCCGCAGAAAAGCACAGCTGGGCATGCGCCACAGGAATTGGGCAAGCCCCCACAGCCGAGTACAGCAGAAAACTCTGCTCGGCGAAGTGGAGCACGAGAAAGAGAGAAAGAGAAAATAGTGAGAGAGAGAGAGAGAGAGAGAGAGAGAGAGAAGCGATAGACAGATAAAGAGAGAAGTAAATTAGAAATAAAGGGAATAAAGACAGAGAAAGACATGGAAGGAGATAGAAAGAAACAGGCACGGAAGCGAGATTGATAGCGAAAGGAAATTATTAGACAAGTGTACACGCCAAGTTTGCGTTTGTGATTGTGTGCGTGTATTAGTGATGCAGAACTATCGATGGTACCAGGGCTGGGCAAAGATACTTTCAAATTGTATCGCGATACGATACAAGATACTCAGGCAAGCAGTATTTGAGATACAGATACAAGATACTGCAACACTGATTGTATCCGATACGATACATTCCAATTGTATCTTAAGATACTTCGATACATTCACATATTTGTTATATATATATCTTATAACGCCAGCATTAAATGCCTATGCACATATATGTTTCGCTTGAAAACTTACTAACTGCGACCAATGTGGTTTCATTTGAATGAAAACTCTGTTAGTATCTCAAAATTTTGTACTTCTTGTTCATGGTATATCTGTTTCATTCCGAAACAACTTATTGGCGCTGTTTCAGCTGCTTAATATCACAGCTCTTTATACATTTCGCTGATAGCGGTTCTTGCTTGTAGCTTTTGTAACTGATGGAAGCTAGTCGCTGCTCTGCTTGCTGACCAGCAAGCGGGTTGCCAAGTAACCATATGAAACTGCAATAAGAAGCCTCCGAACGATGGTGCAAATACGCTGTGGAGTTCTACCTTGCCGGTGAACATATTACGGTTTTCGCAATAA
>NC_051176.1:167123587-167189784 GCF_013339695.2 Rhipicephalus sanguineus
ATATTAAAAATGTCGCATAATTGACCATATTTATTAACCGAGTCAAGCTTATGACAAAACATGCCATAACGAGCACCACATGACGGTACAAAAAATCCAATCCCTTTGGTTTCATTCAGCGGCAGTTAACCACTTGTTTTTTTTTCATATTTGGTTCCACTTACGTGAAACACCCTGTATACTTATTCACTGTGATTGTTTAGTATGGAACCACCTTGCTATTTGACTTATATATTGATTTTTCTTTGTTTTGGTCACCTTAAAGTATTCTTATTCTTACAGATCTGCAGGTAACCAGAGCGAGAATGGCAATAGTGTGAATAGCAATCATAACCTGTGGCGCTTTGTGCCTCTAGAACACGTCTGAGACGTTTCCTGGCGGCTGAGGTTCTCTCGAAGAAGAAATGACAAAAGATGCACGTTAGAGAATATGTTCCCAGCGAACGCTTTACGCCAGCAGATAAGCAAAATATGAAAAATCACTGCAATTTTACGTCCTCAATCAGTTGTGCGATTATATAGTTCATAGTCTTCACACGATGCGTCACAAACAATATCGCTGCAGGCGTTGTTGCTGCTCTGCCGCTGTTGGTGGATGCGGTATTACAAAGCAAAAATACGCTTGGGGACAAGTTAAGTCTGCACAGCGGTATTTGCGCCAACGTGCGGAGGCATCTTAATAAGTTCTTGCAAGTAGATAGCAACCTGCTAGCTGGTCGACAAGTAGAGCTGCGACAACCATAAGTTACAGAAGTGTGAAGAAAAACCCATGAATAGCGCAGCGGCTAACGAGCTGTCATGTTAAGCAGCCAAAAAAATCATAATAAGTTGTTTAGGAATGAAACTAATATACCTTGAGCAAGAAATTTAGTATGTTGTGATACAAACAGGTATTTTATTAAAATTAGCAAAGTTGGTTACAGTTAAGAAAAAAAAACTTTCTACAAAAACATTCTACAAGCCACCTTTTGCTAATCTATAAGATACTATCAATAAACGATACATATTTAAAACCCAAGGAATTACATCCGATACAATTTCCGGAAGTATCAATTAAACTAATATCTGTAAGTACTTCTAATTGTAGATAGTATGTAAATCTCCCGATCACAAGTATCCCGCCCGAGTATACAAATTTCTGAAAAAAGTACTCTATGACCCCCTGAAAAGAACAATCGCTGGGGAAAAAACAATGGGATATCTTATTTGAAGACTATCTGAATCATAGCGACCGTACATATACTATCCGTACAGTAAGGCGGCTTGGGCAGTCAGCGTTGCTTCGAACAGCTAGTACGAAACCTTTGCTTTCAAATAAATCAATACACCTTCAGACTTCAAAAAGAGTCAGAAAAAGAAGTGGGAGTCTTCACGACCGTGCGCATCGTACTGCATCTGATGGAGCTCCTTACGATGAGGGGTCGAGCCGCGGTGCTCTGTTTCCCAGTCCCAGCTTCGGAGAATTCATGTGGGCGGGCTTGCGCATGACCAGTAAAGCAGGGTGCACTTGGGCCATTGGAGAAGATGATGCCCCTGCCTTTCATTTTGTAGGTTAATTTATTTCTATTTATGATATTACCATCTTTATCCTTTAAAATATTTCCTTAGTTTGAAGCACGTGTTTCCTATTCCACATTAGAAACCTTCCATCTTCTGTTCCCACGATGTGGCCCTGGGAGCCACTTCCTGAAGCACTCTGGCCTTGCGTGAGCAGCTGTCGTTCAGTATACGCACAGTGTCTTCTTCTTGTAGAGGCTGCTGCGTCTTGAATATCTCAACTTCTATGTGTATCCCGTAGCGCGAATAACGAGGACGTTTTTTGTACAACGTCGTGGGCTGTCGTTGTAGCTAATTTTTCGAATTTAGAAAAATTTGAATCTGCGTGAAACACAACTAGTGGCACTTGACCAGCAAACTGGAACGATGCCTACTCTGTACCACGGCATATGGGGTATCGGGCGCATAATCAGGGGCTCAGACTGTTGTGTGTCCGCATACTTTTGGCATGTACTGCAAGAACGAATCATCGATGGAATACCACTGTCTTGTTCCGGCGAAGACATGAGTGCACGCGCTCTTGCTTTGCACTTATTTATTCTCAGATGACCGTAGTGTACTTTGGTTAACATTTCAGCCCGCATCGACCTAGGTACGACGATGTTGCATCCTTTAAGCAATGTCCCGTCAATGAGTGATAGCTCAAACTCAAACGGACGTAATTCCTCTACCACGATTGTTCCACGCGACAGTTGCTGCATAACCCTACTCAGATAGGGACGCGATAATATCTCGACCTGAAGGTGATGTTTCGTCGTTGGGGTTATCATGCACGAAACGAGAGACACTGCATTAACCTCGATGTCCTCGCAATTTCCGTCTTGGTGGGTAGCATGGGCGCGCGGGAGATCATGTCAGACGGGAGCAGATCTTTGCCCGGAACGAACTGCAAGGCATAATCGTACCACAGTAAACGCACAAAGAAACGCTGAAGTGTGGGACGCATGTTTTTTTTTTCTTTTTTTTGCGATGGCTAACAATGTTTCGTGGTCAGTCTCTGTCGATATCTTGCGGCCATAAGAGAAGTGGTGGAAATGTTCGCGCGCATTCACTATGCCAAACATCTGCTTATCGATTTGTGAGTATCGCGTTTCGTTGTCCGCGTTCGCGATGCGTACATGACCGGGTGCCATTCATCCAGGTGTTCTTGTAGTAAGAATGCGCCTATGACAATTGCCGGCGCATCTGCCGATATCCGTCATGCCGATATCCGCCTCATAACGGTCATGCTTTGGACATTATAGAAAACTTTCTCCACTCCTGAAATTCCCAGCAATGTCGTGGAGATTCCTTTTGATGACAGTCGAAAATTCCCTGATAAAGGGAAAACTCCCTGCATGGAACAGCACAGCCGGCAGTCTCGCCTGCTCGATGCGCGCGTCGCGCTCGCGCGGTTTCATTATGAGATGGAGATGACGGCGGAAATGCAGTCGCGTTCGTAGCACTGGACCTGCGGGGCGCCCCACCGCCAATAGGTTTTTTGCTCGTCCGTATTACGTTCTAACGTTACCGTGCTACCGGATACCGGATTCTATTTACCATGTTACCTGAGTGTTGGTCACGGTAGGGCGTTTCCTTCGCGCGCGTTTCCTGCGCAGTATATGCCTGGGTTGCATACGCGTACGCAGGGTTCTTGATTTCGGAGGCGAAGCGGGGGTGCAGGAGACGAAGTCTGAGCACTCTTGCCGAAGCTCTCCTCCCAGATTCCCCCCCCCCCCCCCCCGTTTGTCGAGTTCGAACTAAAACAAGCTTCACAAAGAAGCTTTGATGACAGGCGAAAAATTTCCTGATAAAGGGAAAACTCCCTGCATGGAACAGCACAGCCGGCAGTCTCGCCTCCTCGATACTACAGGCCGCACAAAGAATACAATGAATACAAACATGGAAATGAAGCATTGGTGTGCTTCTCACAACGACCTGCCTTTGGTCCCCGGCTTTCGAGGTGTAACTGTAGGAAGTAAGCAGCTCTTGAACGTCTAACATCAGCGATATTCGGACGCCAACAGAGGTATTCGGGCGCCAAAACCCTGCATGACCGTATAACCTATCGCATTGACAAATGACGTGAAAGTTTCCACTGAGTAAAGGTACGACGCAGACTTGGCGCCCCCTTCAGATGATTACAGGGGGCGCCCTTCTCCCTCCTCTTCCATACTGTGCACATGTCTATCCTGGGTTATGCATTCACACGAGCGGCGCTATCATTAAGAAAATGGTTGGATGATATTTTCTTTTGCCAATGATCCCAACAAAACTCCTACGCGCTGCTAAAATTGAAACTGGTAATAAAAATAAATATCTAAAAAAGTCTTAAAAGTTCTCGCTAGAAGTATTTAGAATCCTTGTAACAAGTATTGTAGCCGTATAATAACGTGGTGTTAGGAGGCCTACAGAAGATTTTCACGCTGCGTATGTCAAAACCACATATCAACTTCTAATATACTTCGTGCGTTTCCTGTCTAGATGTTTATTAGTATTCTTGAAGAAAACAAGGTGACTTTCTTTAAGGGTTCGTTTTATTTGTTAGACACCATATTAATGAGAAATAACACACAATAATGCCAAGAAAAGTTCGTCCACTTTACTTTCTCCTCATTTATAATCTAATTATTAGAAATAACACCCCCTTTACTTTCCTTGGCATTATTGTCTGTTATTTCTCACTTATATTGTGTCTAACAAAGAAAAACTAACCCTTACAAAAACATTTTACCATCTCCCACTAAAGGGAACCATGTGGGATGCGAAGGAGCGCATGGGTCGACTTGAAGTTCCATTAGTCACGAGTTCCTTGCATGTGGAGCAAACCATGAATTCACTGTAGTTGCTGTGGCTGTTACTCGTCCCGAACTCTTGTTACAGCACGCCACGCGTGTTCATCGCGCGTCTGCAGGATCTTGTTCCCCGACGCCATCACGGATTGCTGAGAGAGTGTAAGGGGGAGAGGCCACAGCGTCTTATCCAGCCCCTTACACAGGCCGGAACGCGCTAGCGCATGCCAGCACACGTGGTTTTGTCTGCGTTACGACAAGCTAGGACAGCATACGGCAGCCCGGGCCCCTAATGTGCTCTGCACGTATCATCATCAAGGCGGACGAAGAACAAGACGAAGAAGACTTCTCCTTGCGCTCCCCTTAACCCTCCCCTTGTGTTTTCTTTGCGCGAAATAGCCACATTCGTGGCTTCTGAAAGAACATGAACCGACTAGCCCAACAACGTGTGCTTCTGGATTACATTTCTTCTACAGTGGACCCGTGTTTGCGCTCCCCTTAACCCTCCCCTTGTGTTTTCTTTGCGCGAAATTTCAGAAGCCACATCCGTGGCTTCTGAAAAAAATACCAGATTTAGGGACGCAAGATCATTGCACTCTTTCTTGGTGCTAGTGCGCATACTACAGCAAGCCTCGCTAGCTTCCATAGTCTTGTACCTGATGTATGAAATGGAGTATAGTGCGAGACAACGATGCCTCAGGTGCCGACAAAGCAGAAAGAAAAAAGACACTGCCCACGAATCAACGAATTTACGTTTCCAAGATTAACTAGAGAGCCCACCAACAAAGATTTCGTGGGCTCTGTAGTTCAGCCTCGTTGTGATAAGCTTTCGCTCTGAAGTCTCGGATTGCTACGGTTCAAGTTAGCGAAAGGAAATGCTACCGTGGAGGGGCTGTCTTCGACGTACCTCACATACATACGCCAACGAGTGCGGGCTCGCTGGCAACAGGTTTTCGCAATTGAGATTGCTTCTATGCTCACACAAGCACAGCAGGGATGGCCCATCAATTTCTCCAGCGAAGCTGTTTATGCTTTAGAAGCAGGGAATTTGGCGGTCCGTGAGTCCGTGAATGTGCAGAAACTATAATGCAGAAGCAATTCTAACACACGCCATCTCCAAGGGTCTCCGTGCTCACACTAGTTTCTCTTCAGGTTTTATAAGAGTGTATACATGGGACTATACCCGGCGCAGCTTGAATGGCTACGCATAAAATCGTTTAGGTATTCTTAATATCCAACTTGGCTAAGTTCCCCAAAAGCAAATTTTAAAGCATGCATCTCTTAAAAGTTGTGATAGAGGAATGAAGAGTTACAACAGAAGACACCTCGATAGATTCAAGTTCGTGATAAACCGCGGGTCGTCACGTTTCAGCTTCTCTGGTCAACAATTTTGTAAGGTGTGATTGGACAGTATTTTTAAAACTTGTAAACAATTAGCGATTGATCTTTCTCTACCTTGGCCGTAACCTGGTGAATCTTTATCGATGAGAGTATTTTCGTCGATTACTTAAAGTTTTATCCAGGCACATTGAAGAAAGGTGGAACAGTCTTTACTCAAAAATACTTTATGTAGTGCCACTTCGAACACAAACGAAAAGAGGCAGGCCACTATTTATCTGTATGGAAAGTGTGACAAATATGAATTAACATGAATCCGTAAAGCTATGATAAATGATATTTACTTTGTCAGCTAGTAAATGTCATTGGTGCTGGTGAACAGTCAAGCGATAAAGTACATATGATGTGAAACGCAGCAAGACAGATCTTCAGAAGATGATAGAAACTGCAAGAGAAAAAAATTCCTCGAACAAGGAATGCTGCTGGAATGTAGTAGAACGATGAATGCCGCTATGAAACGGCACCTATTGATTGCATATAAAAATGTTCCCAGCCTGGGTTCAAAACTAACAGCACCAAGAATACGTATATTCTTTTATACATCTATTAACTTATGACGGATATTGTCTAACGTGACACAGGCATGGATAGAGAGTTTTCTACTTGAGTCGACATAGAAAAGCTGGCGCATTTAAAATCCCTCTGTGTTCAGATGTAAAGCTGACATGCAGTTGTTACGCAGCAGAAATTTCATAATTTCCCCCAGTTTAATGCTAAACACGCGTTTCAGTGGTGGCGGGATGCGGCTGTTGTGGGGCCGTTCCAGACGCTGACGAACGCTGGAAACATGAGAGATGGTGGTGATGTCACATCATGAAGATGTCACACGAAAACAGAGTTCTAAAGAAGGCCGCCACCTACAATAAAAATCTTCTTTCACGCATCACTTAGACAAGCCGAAAAGAATATTTCGCCTAGATTCATTCATTTATTTATTCATTCATTGCTATGGCTACCAGTCCTTCTTTTGATTGAACCTTACCCTTGATTGGTGCCATAGCAATTAGTAACATATGAACTTGAAGAAGACATTTATGCGACATTTTGAAGCAGTAGCGTTGCCTTTTAAACGGTTCATTAAAGGATGGAACGGGAATTTAATTTCGTCTCTTGCAGTAATTTTTGTTGTGTAGGGTACAAGCAAGGCTATTCGTATAGGTAAAAAGAACTCCGTATTGAAACCAGGTCGAAAATAGAGGTTTTCAATATTGACTTTAGCTAGGTGTATCCTTCCATATTAGGCTTCATTGATGCTCTATATGGTTCCCAATGGCAATTCACTATGCTTGGGGACAACTTTCTGTGGCAACGAAGGGAAAGCTACAGAGCCACAATGCACGTATCCTACCGCTAATGAATGTAGTCCAACAATTGCGTCCGTATTTTCTGCGTGAGATATATAAAATACTCCTTCATTCTCTACATGTAGCTTTTTGAGCCGGAACGCAGCGCACACAAGCGAGATATTTGTATTTCTTTTACTTTATACGTTGTCACTTTGCGTTCTTGCGTGCGCGAAAAAGTCGCGCCTTTACCCGTACCTTAGACGCTAAGCTGCGCTTGTGTCGAAATGCAACGCTAGCCATCACTTTCCACGGCGTTACGAGACGCGCGCCAAATCGGACTACTTCGCGTAGCAGTACATGCGCAGACGCTCGGCCCCCGTAGCTTTCCCTTCATTGCCACAGAAAGTTGTCCGCGAGTATATGTACACTCGTCCTTGCTTTCGGAATGACAAGCTGTTCTTCGATAGTGTCATCATAGACAATAAAAAAAGTTAAGAAAGGACAATTTGTAAAATTTTGCTCAGGAAGTACGTCACGTCTACATAACGAACTAGTTCTCTCACGAAACGCCAGAGGACGCAAGCGCGTAAAAGAAAAGTTATCATTAATCCCACAGACTTGTTTTTACAAAATAAAAATTATACATCCAAATTCTGCCTGTTCTTTATACATAAAACAAAATTTATTCAACACACCACGCGTGTTTCTTCAGCCGTACTGTCATAAACACCATTTACGTTTCACGTACCAGCCATATACCGCCATACCAGCAACAAGCCCATGCGGGAAGGTTTCGTCGACGTCGGCTGCGTTGGTGTTCTCGCGTGTGAGACTAAAGTTGCGGACGTTTTCAAGGGAAGCATGTAGAATGACATGTTGTTCGGCCAGTTGGGTCATTTATTGAGAAAAAGTTACAACTGCGCGAATAAGACACCACGTAAGGAACGTAGAAACACGCACACACGCGTTGCGCTTCGTGTGTCTGTGTGTTTATATGTTTCTTGCGTGGTGTCTTATTCGCGCAGTTGTAGCCTTTTTCTGGAGCTTGTAAGGACGGCGAGGTTCGCTAAAAAGCAGTTTGCGGCTCTATGCAGCGGCTAGACGTGAACATTGCGCAACGTATGCAGTATAGCAAAGGGGGGCACGGCGTCAAGCAAAGACGACGCGCGCTGCTTCTGCCACCAACGCGAGCGCATGTGCGCTGTGCTCGATGCGAAGCATTGAGGAGCGCTGGGCCTCGCATGCTTCACGACGCGTTTCCCGAAGCTTAGGACCACGAATAAATCCTGGTGTGCCGGAGACAAGTCTGGACCAGCCAAGTGGCCATCGTCTTCGCTTCTTCGCTAGCCTTGCGCCACTAGTGCAAGCTGCCCACAATTTTACTTGACGTTTCGAATATCTTTTAAATGCGAAGCATTTCTTAGCGAACCTCAGGCACTTTGGCCGTATCTATCTATCTATCTATCTATCTATCTATCTATCTATCTATCTATCTATCTATCTATCTATCTATCTATCTATCTATCTATCTATCTATCTATCTATCTATCTATCTATCTATCTAGCCGCCTACGTCTGGGTGCTCTCCTGGTCGTCTCCATAACATGTATTATACGAAAATTGGCATAGCAGGGGATCAGTGTATGACGAACACGATTCACTGGTCGTGACATGAATAACGCAAAATACGAGGGCGGTCCGATAAGTACTTAGCCTTCAAAAGAAAAACGAAAATTTTGGAATGGTGTCGATTTATTTCTCAACATAGTCCCCTTTCAACTGTAAACACTTGACCCAGCGATCCTCCAACTTCTTGATCCCGTCACAAAAATACGTTTTCTCCTGAGCTGCAAAGTAGGCTTCTGTGGCGGCGATAACTTCTTCATTCGACTCAAAATTTTGTCCGGCGAGTGACTTATTCAAGTTGTGAAACAAGAAAAAATCACTCGGGGCCAAATCTGGAGAATACGCTGGATGGGGCACCCCTTCGTAGCCCAGTTTGACCAACTTGGCCATGGCGACGGTGCAGGTGTGAGCTGGCGCGTTGTCATGGTGGAAGAGCACCTTTTTCTTCACCAAATGTGGCCGTCTTTTTCGCAATTGGGCATCAAATCGGCCCAGTAATTTCGCGTAGTAGGGTCCTGACACCGTTTTGCCCTTCTCAAGGTAGTCGACGAAGATCACACCTTGATAGCACCACAAAATTGTGGCCATCACCTTTCCGGCCGATGCGACAGTCTTCTTCTTCTTCGGAGCAGGTTCTCCGGGTGCATTCCACTATTTCGACTGTTCTTTGGTCTCTGGTGTGTACCAGTGGATCCATGTTTCGTCAACGGTCCCAAAACGACGCAGGAACTCCTTCGGATTACGCTTAGACAGCTTCAAACACTGCTCTGAAGTGGTCTCACGGACGCGTTTGTTGTCCGGAGTGAGCATACGCAGCACCCATCGCGCCGACAGCTTTCTCATGCCCAAAATTACATGCAGGACATGACGCATGCGGTCTTTTGAGATGCCTACTGACTCAGCTATCTCGCGCACCTTCAGTCGGCGGTTTGCCAATAGGAGGTCGTGGATTTTTGCCACATTATTGGCCCTGGTAGCCGTTTGCGGGGCCCCTGGGCGAGGCTCATCAAAAACCGACGTGCGACCACGTTTTAAACTCGTTGAACCAATTTTTTACGGTTGCCATCGAAGGAGAAGACTCACCGTAGACGGCATCCAGTCGTTCTTTGATTTCGCTGCGCGATTTGCCTTCCAAAAACAAGAATCGAATCAGCAACTGATGTTGCTCTTTTTCCATTTTTAACGGACACACGAACATCACCTGCTTCCTCAAGCGGCCAAAAGAAAACCGCGAGCCCGATTCGACTGGACCTTCGCATGTCTCCCTCTAAGAGAGCGTACTTAACGTCAGTATATGTCTCATGCGATAGAGTCGCGCTCTCGCGGTGAGGCTAAGTACTTATCGGACCGCCCTCGTACTTGCCGCGTACGTCATGAAACCCTTTCTCTCAGTCACATGTGACACATGCCCGTAAGCCAGAGTTCATGTTATGCGGGTATGTGCCACAGGTGATACAAAGTTTCAACTAACACAGTAACCGCGACCACACACATTGACAAGCAAGGAAAGTGATAATAATAATTGTAGGGGTTTTATGTCCCAAAACCACGATATAATTATCAGACGCCGTAGCGAAGGGCTCCGGAAATTTTCACCATCGGGTATTCTTTAACGTGTACCGAGATCGTACAGTACACACACGGGCATCGAGCATTTTGCCGCCATTGAAATGCGACCGCCGCGGCCGGGATCGAACCCGGGACCTTTGGTTCAGCAGCAGAGCACCGTAACCGCTACACCACCGCGGCGGACGCAGGGAAAGTGAGGAAGCTGAAGACAGAACACCCTTGGAAGACGCTCAACTACCATCCACTCTTCCACGTGGTGCGCAACGTGGACCACGTGGATTACGCATAAACCGGGGTCAATGCTTCCTAAAATAAGTCTGCTGAGAGAACCAGGCCTCTCATCATAACCGGTGACTTCAACATTAGTTTATCAAGACCCAACAACGCTTGGTCCTTATACTGCGTGAAAGGCGGCTTTGATGTGGACAGGGCATCAAAGACCTCGCTGCCACGTCCGCGACAGAAGGCATCATAGACCGTTTCATCGTAAGAGGCATCCAAGATTTCCACCAGCTTTACTATACCTCGCACTTCACTACACTTAGACCCCCCGTAACCGCGATCACGAAAGGATCCGATTAGCAAGTCCGGTCCAGCTGCTGGTGCTCACTGATAACGGTGACGCTGACCTTGTTCAAGAACTGTCAAGAACCCCTTCCACACATGCGCACGGGTAAGTGAAACGTGCGTGCGTTCTCCACCGAAACAGACAAGTGCAAGCATAACAACTGTAACTGTGACTATAACGTACGTGCAGCGCGCCTGCGCGTGCCACTCGGCTTTGCATGTATCTAAGGAAACTTTCCGAATGAAGCTTCGTTGCGAGCAACGCCTGTCTTGTGCATCTGTGTTCCTTCTTTGTCCTGTTCGGATTCAGGCTATCCAGTACTGAAGAATATAAGCACCACATATCAGCTTACCGCGTCTGGTGTTGGTAACAGCCATGTTGCTGTTGGTATCGTTATGCAACTCTAAGCAACTGGTTATATAATACATATGCGACTCTTCAACATATTAGTGTGCGTATACCACTTCGCCAGAGTCGCCATCCCGCGCATGCTTCGCATAACATCGATTTCCATGGTACGTGGGATCTGCCGAATTTTTTACCGCGCCAATTCCAACTCCTATTTTTACTGCTCATACTGCGTACGCACAAAGGTGTCCTAAATTTCCCAGGCAATTGCATTACATGGAATAGCGGCCTGGAAACTTTTGAACACCTTTGTGCGTGGTCTTAACATCTACCTTTGTAAGTCCGAGTTTTATGTGTCAGAGATCAGAATGTGTCAGTGGGTTTGTGTTGCGCATCGATTCCCTATTAATTCAAAGGGGTTTCCTGGGACATTCATGCCGTGCACATATCTTTTTGGTAATTTCACAGCGAAGCATGCAATTACTGACATTTTCAGTCCGCGCTGATGCCATGCGGTCCGGCGGTCCAAGCTACAGCAGCTACTGCTGTGTGTCGTGGTGCCTGAACAATGGCAGAACCCACAAGAAGCCAGGGACGAGTTCTTCCGCGTACCACGCCTTGTATTGGAATAAAAACATTGCGGATGCTTTGCCTCTTCGATTGATATATAGATTGACCGCTTGTTCCAAAAGAAAAACGCAAGCGCGACGAATAAAGCCGTAGTGAATTATGATTACCTGCATCTCTTTCTATTATAATTAATCGATATAAAAATTACATCAGGACCTCAATTCGCAGGAACCATTGAACTAGACAAAATAGGGCATGGGTAAATCAAAACAACAAACAATAGCTTTGCCATTTCGGCGAAGAAAAGTGGTCTCAATTTACTAACTTTCGCCATAGTCAAACGTCGGTTATGCGAACTTTGGAAAGTAATCCTAAATTCGCGCCAGTGAAACCGAAACAGGAAGCGCAGGCTACTTGCTCTCGCCAACCACCAGGTGCGCTAGGGTCGATTGGGCCGGTGGGGTCTGTGCAATATGCATGAATCCAATCCACAAGTAGTTTGATGAAGTAGTTTGGGCGGCTGGGGTATAGTGCCTAGAATATACTTACTAGTGTGCCGACCGCGGGCGTCGCGGTGGCACGGAGAATGATGCCTTCCACCGGCGGCCACCAGACAGCGATAGCCGTAGGGACCATGCTATGCCGAGCGGCGTCTCTAGCCGACGCGCGCGCCTGTGAGAGACGCCGACGGGCTGTCCCAATGCAGTTTTGCGCTACGGAACGTTGGTTGGGGTGCAAAGCGTAATCGAAGGAATGTGATTTCGTAGCACTAACAAGCGATCGTACGCACAGTTATCATTAATACGCTGCGTGATACCGGCTGTTTCTTCGAAAAATTCTATTATATGCGACACATGACTACAAATGCTAAATTCACGGCAATTTGCAGCTAATTACCTTACATTTACTAATGATCTGTTTATTTACCTAAGGACCATATTTTACTAATTATCCATTTAATCAGCTAACGACACATATTTTACTAATTATCTATGTAATCACCTAACGATGCTCAGTGTAGCAATTATTGAAGTGCTTCTCACAAACGACAGCCGCCGGAGTTAGTCTTCGATTTGTGCTCTTTATATTATTCTCCCACTCGGCTTAAACTTAATTAAATCCCTGCATCCACAGGAGCGCTGAATAATAAGAACCGCTCGTTGTTTGAGCGGTAGCCACTCGTACAATATGGGACAGAACAGTGCTGTCTTTAGGCCTCGTTTTCTGCGACCACATCGCGGTTCTGTGAACAGAAACAAGTGCGAAGCGCGCGCACAGAAATGAAACCTCGCAATGACATGCGGAGACACCATAAGCTACTGGCTCGAAAGCGACAACGCCCCACAAGTTTACAGCAACGGAATATTTCTTAACTCCGTGATCACAACCGACTACGTTTACGAACGGGCACGGCCGCTACATGAAAAAAAAAAAAAAACGCGGCCGTAGAACGGGCATCCGCAGCGCAATTCAGCTACGCGCGTGCAACGCGCACGCTTGGCTAGATGCGCTGCTCGGTTAGCATGGTCCCTAAGAGTGTCGCCGTCTGGTGGCGTCCAGTGGAAGGCATCACCATCGGTGCCAGCGTCTCCCATTGGAAACCCTCGGCGGTCGGCACACTAGTAAGTATATTCTAGGAGCGATAGCTGGGGTCTGTGTATAGTGAACTAGAACCAACTACATGTTCTAGTTCACTATAGGTCTGTGGGAGTGCCCACTTGCAACTCCTTTTTAGGGGCGAAGCTCCTTATAGCGGCACCCGTTCGTCCCCGTCGTAGTAGTGTGTAACCAGTCTTAAAACGGAGGGGGCGTGCACACATGAGGGCTCCCTAAAGGCAATGCGCTGCGACAGTACGTGATATGTATCGCTCTCTCCTTCCGACGCTTCCCCCTCTTTCTCCTCTCCTACGCCCCCCCCCCCCTACTTTGCCTTGCGGCGCAGCGGCGCCGACGCAGGCAGCGTCGTCTTGATTGAAAACACCGACCGCTCGCGCTGCACAACCGTTCACTGACCACCCGTATATATAGGCACTGGATTTTGACCTCCAAGGTAGTGCGTGTGTGCGATTTTTCCTGTGCGTGATTAAACAATGAAAATTCACAGCGTACATGTAAAATTAAAGTGAGCTGCAAGTCGTCATAACTCTCATCGAACCCTTAGTATAAACGCGCCCGATCTCACGTCGGTGATGATGTACTGGGCAGAATTCACGGAAGAATCACGGTTTACTGATGAACCTCCGCAGCTTCGCCCAATCATCATCATTCACTCCGTGGATATGCTGTGATTTTTAGGGGCGAAGCTCCTTAAAGCGGCACGCGTTCGTCCCTCGTAGTGCGTAACCGGTCGTAACGCTAGTACCAGATCTTGACCTCCAAGGTGGTGCCGGTGGGAGATTTCTCCTGTGCGTTGTTGAACAATAAAAAATTCGCAGCGTGCGCGTTAACTAAAAGCCGAATTCTTCTGTCTCTCATTCCCCATTAGCAGCCATTGGCATGTTCCAGTAGGAAACGTTAGTAGAAGTAGAAGTGTAAGTGTTAGCTAAAAGCCGACTTCTTCTGTCTCTCATTCCCATTAGCAACCATTGTTTACCTCCAAGGTAGTGCCTGGTGAGATTTCTCCTGTGCGTGATTAAACAATAAAAATTTTGTTCAAAACGCCGTTGATTGATGATGATGATGATGATATGTGGGATTTAATGGCGCAAGGGCCATGCTTGGCCAAAGAGCGCCATGAAAAATGTCAAAAAAGATAACAATGCTCTGAAAGGGATGTGAGCTATGATGTTGTTACGCGGCTGTATAGGGGCCTAAAATTCCACGCCCTTGGGCGGGTAAAACATATAGGTATTAAAATTATGAGAGTGACGTGATGTATGCAGTGAGAATGAATGACAAGGGGTCGTGATAATGGGACTATACAGAAATGGCCAGAGCACGAATGCCTCGGCAACAGCCCTTGTGTCCAAGGGCCGCGAGGCAGGTGCTGTTTTAATGTAGTCACCGCAGCATCAACCTCTTCTCAGAGGTCGTGCTACGGGTTGCCGGAGCAGATGACGTGAACTATACATCCCTTAAAAACGCGAACAATGTTCGTATTTAAAAAACGGTTCCCTACCTATGAACATGGAGGATGCAGTGGTATTTGATGCCGGTAGGGAAACGGAAATGTTTTTCTTCTATGCATCCTAGTTCCCTGCATTGTATTAAAATGTGTAGTGCGGTGAGTGCTCACCGCATCTATCACACACAGGTGGATCACCACCGGACAAGAGGTATGCATGTGTACTGTGGGTGTGTCTATGTTGTGCCCTCGTAAGTGTTGTTTGGTGCCGTTGACTTGGATACTGGTGGCCAATTCCAAGATTCGGCTTCATAACATGTAGCTTGTTTTGAGTTTGTCTGTCCCACGAGCGCTGCCAATAAGCCCTGAGCTTTTGCTTTAGGAAGGGTTTAAGGTCTAGTGCAGGGACAGCATTTGATGTATTGGTGGCAACGTTGTGTGGGCAGAGGCAGCGTAGTTGGTCCGCTAAAACATTTCGCCCGATCTCGCGGTGCCCTGGCACCCAGCACACTACAACATGTTGTTTTTGAGTGGGTGTAGCGTGCATAAAAGAGAGTAAAGCGACACAAGGACAGGGTTTTTATGTTTTTTCAAAGTTTTCAATCCTTTTACGACGCTCAGAGAATCCGTGTATATCACTGCACGTATTAATTTTAATTCCTTACTGTGTTTAACGGCTACAAGTATCGCGTAAGCTTCTGCTGTGAGGATCTTGAATTGGGGTGCAGGATGCCAGAGTGGCAAAAGGATGGACCAACGGCTGCGTAAGACACAGAAGTATTGGACTTTGAGGGCGTCTGTAAAGAACTCTGGACAAGTGTATTTGTGCTGTAGTTCGAGGAAGTATGTACGGATATGAGCAATAGGAGCGTGTTTCGTTACTTCCACGAAAGATACATCGCAATCTATAAGTTGCCACCGCCACGGCGGTAGTTGTGGAGCGGGTACCATTAGACAGTGTTCGAAAAGTGGCACACCCGTTTCTTCTGCTGAGCCCCTCACGCGAAGCGAGTAGGGCTGTCTCACCGAAGGACGGTGGTCAAAAAGGGCAGAACTAGATAAATCAGTAATTGTGGGGTGTGAGGGGTGTTCCTTGTCTGCGTTAACTTTGAGATAATATAAAAGGACATGTAAGATCGCTGCAGGTGGAGCGACCACTCGTTTGATTCGACGTAGAGGCTTTCCACGGGGCTGGTGCGAAAAGCACCCGTAGAAAGACGAATGCCCGAGTGGTGGACAGAGTCAAGCATCTTCAACGCGCTTGGTGTCGCAGACTGATAAATTATCGCCCCATAATCTAGACGCGTGCGTATGAGGCTTTTATAGAGATTCAACAGGCACTTCTTGTCACTACCCCACGTAGTGCGTGACAATACCTTTAGAATGTTCATGGTTTTTATGCACTTGTTCTTTATATACTTTATGTGTGATATGAAGGTAAGTTTCGCGTATAAAATTACACCAAGGAATTTATGTTCTGTTTTGACAGGTAGCCGCTCGCCGTGCAGGTCAATGTCCGGGTCAGGATGGAGGCCTCTCTTTCTTGAGAATAAGACGCAAGTGCTTTTTTGCGGGTTGAGGCTGAACCCGTTCTCGTCTGCCCATTTAGTTACCTTGTTCAAACCAAGTTGAACCTGCCGCTCGCACATTGTAAGATTGCAAGATTTAAATCCGATTTGCACGTCATCGACATATGTGCAATAAAACATGTTACGCGGGATGCACAGACGCAAGGAGTTCATTTTGATAATAAAAAGTGTACAACTCAGTACGCCACCTTGCGGCACTCCTGTTTCTTGGACAAATGTTCGGGACAAGACGTTGCCTACTCGAACACGGAATGTTCGATTGGACAGGTAGCATTCAATTATAGTCAGCATCCTACCTCGTACACCTAAGTGGGATAGGTCTCTTAACATTCCAAAGCCTTATGTGGTGTCGTAAGCCTTTTCCATATCGAGGAACACCGAAAGGAAGAATTGCTTGTGGACAAATGCGTCGCGAATTTGGGTCTCGATACGTACAAGATGGTCAGAGGTAGATCTACCCTCTCGAAAACCGCACTGGTATGGGTCAAGTGAGTTTCTGGCTTCGAGGAAATGTAGGAGTCGCCGATTTATCATTTTTTCAAAAACCTTGCACAGACAACTTGTTAGGGCTATTGGCCTGTAACTGGAAACTGAGGATGGGTCCTTACCCTGCTTCAGAATCGGAATTATGATGGCTTCTTTCCAGGCCGAGGGGATCTCGCCGGAAAACCAAACAGCATTGTACAGGGAAAGGAGGGTTTTTTGGGTTTCAGAAGGCAGGTGTTTCAACATTTCATATACAACACGGTCGGCACCTGGGGCGGATTTATTGCATGAGTTCAGCGATGCCTGTAGCTCAGCTAAGCCGAAGGGTTCATTGTATGCTTCCTCGTGTTTTGTGGATTTGCGCTCTAATTTCTGTTTTTCGATTTTTGTTTTGTGTCGTTGGAAAGCTTCCGTGTAGTGTGACGAGCTCGACACCTGTTCGAAGTGTGCACCTAGGAAGTTCGCCTGATCTTCCAAGCTGTCGCCTTGTGTGTTTACTAGAGGAAGTGAATGTGCTTGTCGGCCTGTTACCCTGCTAACCATGTTCCAGACTTTGGCCTCCTGTGTATATGAATTAATGCCCGATAAAAACTTCTGCCAACTTTCCCTTCTTGCCTGTCGGCGCGTTCTCCTGCCTTGGGACTTTATGTTCTTGAAACTGTCTAGATTCTCGGCTGTGGGAGAGTCCCGAAGCAGCCTCCATGCTTTATTTTGTTTTTTGCCCGCATTTCTGCACTCAGTGTTCCACCACGGCACACGTCTTTTGCCGGGCAGTCAGATGTTTGTGGGATACACTTAATTGCAGCATCAATCAAAAAAGCAGTAAAGTATTCTACAGCTTCATCTATACTTAAAGCACACATGTCGGTCCAGCTCAAGAGAGCCATTTTACAAAACTGTTCCCAATCGGCTTTGTCAAGGTTCCATTTGGGAACCTGTGGAAGACATTCAGACTCTGGTAGCGGCAGCGGTGGCAAGCGGTCACGGAATAACGACGTTCTACTGATACTTGCAGGCCCGCCACGTTAACCGAGCTGCTAGCTTCAACGTGGGACAAGCCCTGTGGAGCGGTCTGTTGATTTCCGCACGCCTCGTACACCGCCAAAGGATCCTGAGTTCGCACGCTTCGTCTGTTCCTGTGTCCTGGCTGCCTTCTGCTGTCTACCACCGCCATCTGTAGTCGCTGGACGCAATCTTCTGGACACTATCATCTTGATTTTGTGGGCGTGAAAACGGATCTACTTCGCTCACTCTGGTAGCGGCAGCGGTGGCAAGCGGTCACGGAATAACGACGTTCTACTGATACTTGCAGGTTGGTTGCATGCCTTATACATTTCGTAAGGTAGGCGTGTAGACTGCCACTGCTGCTGCTGCTACCATAAGTGCTATTGAAAGTGTGTGTGCTTTTGTTGTATTGTTGATTCGCTGTCGGGCTGCGACACCAGTCACTGTCGTACTACATTTCGGCCAGCTATTTGTTGACTTAAGATGTCAAAAGAGATCAGAGCACTGTTTGACGACCTAAAGCGTGAGCTGCGGGCTGAGTTTAAAAATTTTAAGGACAGCATTGAGCGAGATTTCCGCAAAGAATTGAGAGATATCAAGACTTCCCTGGCTCATGCGAACAAAGAATACGAGGAAATCGAAGTGGAAAACAAAGAACTTAAAGAAGCAAACGCCAAGCTTCATGTACTGTGCTCCGATCTCCTACAGCAGGCAAAAGACCACGAATGTCGAATACTTCAGGCTGAGCAGTACTCTCGGAAAGCCAACGTAGAAATTAAAGGTATACCGTACAGTGCCTCTGTGGACCTAACTGAAGTGATCACCAAAATTGGTGAACATATTGGGGTTCCACTCCTCGCAAGTGATATTGCACGTGTTCACTGGGCTCCGACAGCCAAGAACGCAACTAAAAAGAATGTGGTAGTGCAGTTCCTGCTGAGGCAAAAGCGAGATAGCTTTTTGAATGGTGCACGCACGGCAACGTTGAATTGTTCTGACGTCGGCATCGATGCTCGATCAACCTTGTTCGTGAACGAGCACCTGTGTCCCGAACTGAAGCGATTACTTGGTCGAGCTACAGCGCGTAAGCATGAGGTAAACTGGAAGTATGTCTGGGTGCGCGATGGCAAAATCTTTGCAAGACAGGCAGATGGCTCACCAAGAATCAGGATTCAGAGTGGGGAGGACGTAGATCAGATGGTCAGCTCTTCATGAGTGCTACAGAATGAACTTAGTGATGTGGGTGAGTCGTATTCTTGCTGTAATGTCGGGATGAAACTGGGAAGTCCATTGTGTTCTAATCCATCTTCTTTTTTTCTTACTCCTCTCGGGCTATAAAGCAGTGAAGTGTACGATATTATATTTCAGTAGAGCTTTCATGGGCCATTTTCCATTTTGTTTCTTAAAAGGTGCTTGAATGGAAACCTAGCCAGTAACTTTTATGTACAAGAAAGGCGTGATAAGCACGAAATTTCACTGTAATGCAAAAGACATAAAGTATTACCACTTGTGTAGTTCGCTGTTGTTCATGAATTTTAGTAATGCCTCCAGATAATACCATTTCTTCAGCTGGTTCACTTGCAGCATCCGCAAGCTTTATTCATGCTGACCAGTCTTATACCCCCTGACATGCATAACATCGTTCCTCAAAAGTGGCTTAACAGAACGTAATTAAGTGTTTCCATCTAAATGTTCGCTCAATAAGCAACAAAACGAGTGACTTTCAGATGCTACTTGATAACTTTGGATTCACACTTGATGTCATAATGATTTCGGAAACCTGGCTTGATGGTAATGACAACTTTAATGTAGCTCCTTACAAAACATTTACTGTCAACCGTGATGGCCGTCGTGGCGGGGGCGTGTGTACTTTAATTCACGAAAAAATTGAATCTGATGCAATAGAAGAATTTTGCTTCTGCTCTGCCGATGTAGAAGTCGTTTCAACAATAATTGGAAATAATACGGTAGTATCAGCGTTTTACAGACCACCTAGAGGTGACATGTGTGCACTCGTTGATTTCTTTGAAGATTATCTCAGATTTATTGATATGCATAAGTATGACGCTATAATCAGTGGGGACATTAATATTGATATGCTCACCTCGTCTACTAACAGTATTAGTTTTAATGTTCTTTTGCGCTCCTACGGATTCACAATTGCAACTAAAACGCCTACCCGAATCACAACAACTTCTGAAACACTTTTGGACCTGTTCGTCACGAACATAGATATGTCCAACATACATTCGGGTGTTACTTGCTGTGATCTGAGTGATCACTTGGGCATATACCTCTTTTGCCTGAAATCAATTCCGAAACAAGCCGTTCGGACTAAGAAATTGTACCAACTCGTAACATCCGATGCACTGGATAGTTTCCGCTTCGACTTATCAAATACAGATTGGAGCGATATACATAAGGAAAATGATACGAACAGCGCGTTATCAGCTATTTGTAGAGAAATTTTGCTTAATATACAAAAGCACTTTCCTTTTAAGAGAGAAAAACCCATAAAAGACTAAGAAAACCCTGGATAACCCGTGAATTACATGCTCGCATACAGAGAAAAATATAAACTGTACAAGTTGTTTATTATACCAGAAGCATTCCTGCACTTCATGACTTCAAAAAGTACAGGAATAAATTAAACAATGACATTCGAATGCTAGACGAAGTTATTATGAAAAGTATTTTGGAAGCACAGTAAAATCGTTTGGATAAACTTTGGAAAAAGGTTAGATCGACTGGATCCTTCAACTGACGATCGTAGACCACTGGAGAGGGTTATTCAGAATGGTCGTGAATACACAGGCAAATCTCTTGTTGATGCATTCAATGACTACTTACTGCGCAATCAAACATCCAAGTAGAGTATCCCTACACAATCCATTACGAGGGTATCACCCACCATGTTTTTAGAACCTGTTGATAAAAAATGAAATAAGAAGCATATTTTCCGAAATTAACAACAGTACCTCCTGTGATGTTAACGACATTCGAATACGTCCTGTCAGCATGTAATCGATGTCATATCTGATGTACCAGCATATTTATATATTTATGTCTTCAATCTGCAAGAGTTCCTTCAAGCATGCAAATTGCTAAAGTAACCGTTTTTGCATAAAAAGGCGACAAAAATGAGGTTTTTTCAAGTTATCGACCTATCAGCATCCTACCTGTTTTTCCAAGGGGCTTGAAAAAGTTCTCCTTCGACGTATAGAGAAATTTTGCGAAGCCAATGATATCATCACCGATTGCCAATATGGTTGTAGGAAAAATCGTTCCACTGAATTGGCCCTGCTTCAATAAAAAGAAAATATACTAGAAGGTTTTGAACAAAAGAAAATTGTCTTAGGAATATTTGTGGATTACACCAAGGGGCTTTTGATAGAATAAATCACGAAATTCTTTTTCAAAGTTAGAATTATACGGGATAAGGGGTCATGCCTACTCCTCATTAAGTCTTATTTGTCGTCGCGAACTCAATATGTCCAAATTGATCAATTTAAATCATCTTCACGCCATGTTGTCTGCGGCTGTGCCCCAAGGCAGCATTCTTGGACCACTACTCTTTAATATCTACATTAATGACATCGTAACATTGATAAAGTTTCCCGTTTTATAATATATGCGGCTGACACAAGTATATTTATTTCAAATGAGAATCCTAATGACGTAATAACTCAAGCGAATAAACCTACTGCAAAAACTAGAAAAATGGTCAGATGAAAACGTGCTTTCCGTCAATGTGTCAAAGTCTAAAGCTATCATTTTTCATCCTAGGAATAAACGGTGTTACAGTCTCTGCAAATCTTCTATATCATTCAAGTGTTCTGAAATAGTGTCGTCTTTAAATCACTTGAGGTTACTTCTCAGAAATATGCAGGGTGGGACGACCATGTTAACCATATCCTCTTAAAACATCCCGCGTCACTGGTTCCTTATGCGCCACAGAAGCATATTGCCCCAAAAAGTAAAATTAATGCTGTATAACTCTCTTTTTTGTTCTTATCTAAATTACTGTACACTTGTATGGGCCTCGACCACTAAATCAAATCTACAAAAAATATTAATCGTACAAAAACGGCTACTAAGGGTAGTTTATGGATTGCCTTACGGACATACAACAAGACATCTTTTTGTTCAATTTGACATTCTTAACATATTTAACTTCTACCACTACAGACTACTACGCAGGTATAAAGCAGAGTTAAAAAACGCCAGGACAGCTTATGCAGTCTTGCCTCGTTAAGGATGTTTGAGTCTCATTACCCACACCGTCACAAAACACACTGGATTTTACCGGCTACCCGCACCAACTATGGCCGGCATATGCTTCACTACCAGTTACCATTCATAATAAATCAACTAATCGACGCGCATATTAATTTGCCGGAAATCGATAATGCAGGAATACGGAAATTTCTCGCGCAGAGTAATGAATAACGACCCATACTCACTTACATCCTCGTACAGAAGGTGACATTTCATTCTATTTTTCTCTTTATTAGAATGACTGAACTGATCTGTACGCGATTATGTATATTGGGCATTTTGTGTGTACTGCATGTTTATGTGTGTAGACATGTATATATATATGTGTATATATGTATATATATAAGCGTATGCATAATTTTCCTTTTCTAGGAGCAAATGGTAGTGCTCTTTGTGTGTGTGTTTTTCTTTTTTTCTTTTTGCGCTTGTTTAAATGCAGACCAATATTATTCAATACATACATAGAACTGTATTTTTTTATGTGCCTCGCTGCTGTTACCTGTACGGGAGTGGGAACTTCGTCAAGCGGATTGTCGCTTTTATTCCCGCCCCCCTCCATCATTATTTTTGTACTGATGGCAAATAAACATTATTATTATTATTATTATTATTATTATATTATTATTATTATTATTATTATTATTATTATTATTATTATTATATTATTGGGTCATTCCATGCCAACTGTCCAACCTTGGCGCTCGACCACCTGCGATTTGCTTGAAAAAATTGAGGACTATCTATCTGAAGAGAGAAGTTCTTCCACCAAGATATTTCTTGCGAAAAAAAATTTTTCAGTAGCGTAATGCTCATGTGAAGTTTATTGAGAAGCTCGAAACTATGACACGGAAAATAATTTATTAAAAATTTTGTTCTTTCGGAATTAGGCCGGGACAAATATTTTTGTGCAGGACGATGATAGACTTTACACTTAAAAAATATTTCGTCAATTTTGATGCTACCGTGGTTTTTTTATATGGGCTTAATTATGAGAAATATGGTCTATGTTGGGACTTCTTTTCTGGAAACATTACATTTAGTGAAAAGGAGAATTTTGTGTTAGGTGGTGGTCATGAAGTTGTACAATGCGCGAAAAATAGTTTTAGCCGCATATAGAGCGAAACAATGCGTACAGCCGGCGGCAAACCTTCAAAACAGTTAGTTTTGGCCAATGTTCAGTCATAAGTTGAACATTGAGGTGGTCCTAGTAAAAATGCTCCAAATAGCGCATTTATTAGCAACGTGCCCTCCCCACAAAACGAGAAAGTTTTTATCAAATTACTTTTTGTTTTAAGCAAGAAAAAAATTTTCGAAGTTGACTCCCACTTGTGTCTGCCCTTTTACACATTTTGTCCTCGCAGGAAAGCGTCCGAACAGTAACTACGACTTGCGCGGGTGTGAGCCTTCCTGCGATGATGGGCATACATCTAGGCAACAGAGTCGGCTTTTCTACGTGTTTATTGAAGTGATTTATTAGCCAGTATTAGAAACGCGGAGACTACTAGAGTGTATTTCATTGGATGTCAATGTCCGCTGACAGCGTGCATAGCGTTCTCGCGCACCTCAGTCAAGTGACACTGTTGTGTTCAATAGGCCGTTACCTGCGATAGGATTTATTAATAGGGAAATACGCCGTCGTCATGAAAAGCATCGCTCGCGTAGGCTGGTGGATATGCTGCAAAGTTTACCAACACAATCCCGTTCAAGCGACCATGGTGACCATGGCGTTAAAGAAGCCGTTATGATTTCTCTGTAAGCGCTTCGGCAGGCTTAAGTGCCATGCATGTACTGCATTTAAAAGGTGGTAGAAAGAAAAGAACACGTTGTGTTTTACTCCCTCCTTTTGATACCGAGTGGGAGAAAAGCTTAGTCCGCTGATCTTTGTTAATCCCTAGGATCGAGTGACGACTGAAAACTTAAATGGGAAGACCGGCCTGTTATCGTAAACTATCAGCAGTAAAGTGGTGGCTGCTTTGCTCCCAAGACGGACAAGATTTTGCGCGGAAAGATGAGTACAGTTAAATTTGTGGATTTCCGCTGGTGGTCTTCTTGCAGAACTGTTTAGTATGAAGCAAGGGTGGCGTTTTTAAGAAGGCTGCAATAAGTGTTTTAAATAAAACGTGGGAGCGGCTAAGTGTGAGCATTTCAGGAAGTCACAGCTGCAAATTCCATCTATGATATCTTTACTAAGGCTACCGATTTCATTACTGGTGACAGCCGCCTGCGAAATAACACTGAAAATTGAATCAAACATGAGTACAGAACAACTAGACCGGCTATCAGTTCTGCTCCGTATATAAATCCTAATGCGTGGAAATACTGTCACCCAGATGCACATAGAGTGATGCACTATTGGGTTTGTCACTTTTACGCTATGGTTTAATTAGCTGACCGGTTGTGATGCTTTTCATAACGACGGCGTATTTTCGTATTACTAAATCCTATCGCAGGTAACGGCTTATTGAACACAACAGTGTCGTTTGACTCAGGTGCGCGAGAACGCTATGCACGCTGTCAGCGGACATTGACATCCAATGAAATACACTCTAGTAGTCTCCGCGTTTCTAATACTGGCTAATAAATCACTTCAATAAACAAGCAGGAAAGCCGACTCTGTTGCCTAGATGTACGCCCATCAGCACAGGTAGGCTCACACCCGCGCAAGTCGTAGTTACTGTTCGGACGCTTTCCTGCGAGGACAAAATGTGTACAAGGGCAGACACAAGTGGGAGTCAACTTCAAAAATTTTTTTCTTGCTTAAAACAAAAAGTAATTTGATAAAACTTTCTCGTTTTGTGGGGCGGGCACGTTGCTAATAAATGCGCTATTTGGAGCATTTTTGCTAGGACCACCTCAATGTTCAATTTACGACTGAACATTGGCCAAAACTAACTTTTTTGAAAGTTTGCCGCCGGCTGTACGCATTGTTTCGCTCTATATGCGGCTAAAACTATTTTTTGCGCTTTGTACAACTTCATGACCATCTTCTAACGCAAAATTTTCCTTTTCACTAAAGGTAATGTTTCCAGAAAAAAAGTCCCAACATAGACCATATTTCTCATAATCAAGCCCATATAAAAAAATCACGGTAGCACCAAAATTGACAAAACATTTTTAAGTGTAAAGTCTATCATCGTCCTGCACAAAAATATTTGTCCCGGCCTAATTCCGAAAGAACAAAATTTTTAATAAATTATTTTCCGTGTCATAGTTTCGAGCTTCTCAAAAAACTTCACATGAACATTACGCTACTGAAAAATTTTTTTCGCAAAAAATATCTTGGTGGAAGACTTCTCTCTTCAGGTAGATAGTCCTCAATTTTTTTCACGCAAATCGCAGGTGGTCGAGCGCCAAGGTTGGGACAGTTGGCATGGAATTACCCTATTATTATTATTTATCTATCTATCTAGCCGCCTACGACTTCGTGCTCTCCTGGTCGCTTGGTTAATCGAATGTACACCAAAATTGGTATGGCGTAACATGACCGTACGGCGAACATAAATGACAAGTCATAACGTGAAAATCATGACACGCATGTCATGTACAGCATCACTTACGAGCCACGCTCATGGTGCGCTGGCGGCCGTTTCGCTAGCTTGATCTACCCCGAAATTGGTATTGCGTGACGTGACTGTGTGACGAACATAAATAACACACGCGTTAACATGAAAATCATGACACGCATGTCATGTTACAGCATGACTTACGTGCCACGCTCATTGTGCGCTGACGGCCGTTCGCTAGCTTTATATACATCAAAATTGGTATCTTGCGACCTGACTGTGTGACGAACATAAAAACACGAGTTAACATGAAAATCATGACACGCATGTCATGTACAGCATGACTTACGTGCCACGCTCATGGGGCGCTGGCGGCCGTTTCGCTAGCTTGATCTATCCTGAAATTGGTATTGCGCGACGTGACTGTGTGGCGAACATAAAAACACGAGTTAATATAAAATCATGACACGCATGTCATCCACAGCATGACTTACGTGCCACGCTCATGGTGCGCTGGCGGCCGTTTCGCTAGCTTGATCTACCCCGGAATTGGTATTGCGCGACGTGCCTGTGTGACGAACATAAAAACGCGAGTTAACATGAAAATCATGGCGCGCATGTCATGTACTATCGCGCTCAGTATGAGCTGCATCACGCGAGCGCGTGGCCTAGCGCTCTGCAAGGTTGTATAGTGGCGCCGATCTTGGCATATTTTCGAGTTATCGGGAGAGAGTGTGGCTGCTCGTGCGAGCGCGTATCGCCCCCACTTGCTTGCTTTCGCCCGCGAAGTTATTTTCTAAGTTGATATCACCGCAGGTCAAAACGAGGGCGAGGGAGAACGCAAGTGGAGGCGATGCGCGCTTGCAGGAACAGCCAAACTCTCTCCCAATAATACGAAAATATGCCAAGATCGGCGCCACTGTACAACCTTGCAGAGCGCTCGGCCATGCGCTCGCGTGATGTAGCTCATACTGAGCGCGATAGTACAGCATGACTTACATGCCACGCTCATAGTGCGCTAGCGGCCGTTTCGCTAGCTTTATATACACCAAAATTGGTATCTGCCGACGTGACTGTGTGATGAACATAAATAACACGAGTTAACATGAAAATCATGACACGCATGTCATGTACAGCATGACTTACGTGCCACGCTCATGGGGCGCTGGTGGCCGTTTCGCTAGCTTGATATACACCAAAATTGGTATCTTGCGACGTGACTGTGTGACGAACATAAATAACACGAGTTAACATGAAAGTCATGACACGCATGTCATGTACAGCATGACTTACGTGCCACGCTCATGGTGCGCTGGCGGCCGTTTCGCTAGATTGATATACACCAAAATTGGTATCTTGCGACGTGATTGTGTGACGAACATAAAAACACGCGTTAACATGAAAATCATGACACGCATGTCATGTACAGCATGACTTACGTGCCACGCTCATGGGGCGCTGGCGGCCGTTTCGCTAGCTTGATCTATCCTGAAATTGATATTGCGCGACGTGACTGTGTGACGAACATAAATAACACGAGTTAACATGAAAGTCATGACACATGTCATGTACAGCATGACTTACGTGCCACGCTCATGGGGCGCTGGCGGCCGTTTCGCTAGCTTGATATACACCAAAATTGGTATTGTGTGACGTGACTGTGTGACGAACATAAAAACACGAGTTAACATGAAAATCATGACACGCATGTCATGTACAGCATGGCTTACGTGCCACGCTCATGGTGCGCTGGCGGCTGTTTCGCTAGCTTGATATACACCAAAATTGGTATCTTGCGACGTGACTGTGTGACGAACATAAATAACACGAGTTAACATGAAAATCATGACACGCATGTCATGTACAGCATGACTTACGTGCCACGCTCATGGTGCGCTGGCGGCTGTTTCGCTAGCTTGATATACACCAAAATTGGTATCTTGCGACGTGACTGTGTGACCAACATAAATAACACGAGTTAACATGAAAGTCATGACACACATGTCATGTACAGCATGACTTACGTGCCATGCTCATGGTGCGCTGGCGGCCGTTTCGCTAGCTTGATCTACCCCGAAGTTGGTATTGCGCGGCGTTACTGTGTGACGAACATAAATAATAGGAGTTAACATGAGAACCATGACACGCATTTTCCTCAATGACATACGAGACGATGTATGCAGCTCTTTGCTGGCTGCTTCGCATTACATCGATTCCCACAATTCGTGGGATCTGCCGTCTTTTTTGTAGAGTTAGAGTTGCGCGAGTTCGGATCCAAAAGAACTTGCTGCCAGCCTCACTTCGTATAACATTACAATTTGTTGCTATCACATTCATTGCAAGGGGGAAACTGTGACGTTTTTTTACGTTTAGAAAAACCCAGCCCTCTCGCTTTCTTTTTTCTTTTTACCTTCAAAATGAGTGTTTTTTAAGTTCTTTATGCTTCCTGATACCCTGATATTAAAGCACTATCGTCTGCAGATTGGGGTCGAGAATGTAGATGCATATTCGAGAATTGGTCAGATTTATATGTTAGCAGTATAGTCTTCAGAAGAGCCACGCGAACTCAGAGTTCGTTGGAAGTGATTTATGATTACTTCTGTATGCTTCATCCAAGACAAGTTATGAGTTAAGAGGAATCCCATGTACTTATATGTGATTGCCTTCAGCCGTACCGAATTATTGAAGGCTAAAAAGTTGTAGACACCCAGTAAATGACAGAGATTGTTTCACTGAAGTTAACGCTGATTTTCCAGCTGTCACACCATGAACAAGAGTGCGTGAAGGCATTGTTAAGAGCAAGATGGTCTTCAGGAAAGTTAATTTCACAATGCAGTGCGTAGTAATATGCGTACAGGTGTACGTAGGCGGTTATATTCGGCGGCAAGTCATTATTACGAAGCAAAAAGAGAAGACAGCCAGCACCCCTGTAGAAACAATAGCAGTAGCGGAGTGAGAAGTTTTATAGTAAACAGAATGAGAGTGATCAGAAGGCAAGATGGCTGTCTAGCCAACAAGTTTAGGATTATTCAGGATGATGCCCAGTTTGTAGAGTAGTTTAGGGTGGATCACAGTGTCAAATGCTTTGGCCAAAATCTATGAAAATCGCGTCAATCTGTACATCAAATCTAATGCTTTAGCAATGTTGTCAGTAGATTCAGCCAGTTGGTTACAGCGTTGAGAACACGACAACACTGTATGCACAGTAAATATGTTACTAGATTTTAGGAAGCCTATGATATGTTTGTAAATTATGTGTTATTGCAGTTTACAGGAGTGGAAGGTGAGGGAGATCGGTCGGATATAGTTATCATTTACTCGTTACCAGACATGTCTAAAGGTGGAATTTTTTGCTTTCGTAGATTTCTTTAGTTTAATGTTTTATTGAAGACACAAAACAATAGATTAGAATACAAGGAACGCTTTGCGTGTATCCGCGTAGGTTGCTGTTAGCGATAAACTGCTAGCGTCAACGCACGGATTGGAGCCCGTACAATGTTCTATAATAAAGGAAGAACCCTTAAGTTGACATAAATACTCAGGAACGTTTACAGTTACCAGCGGCCTGTTCATGCGCTCATTCTTCATGTGTTTTTTTTTAAATGAAACGCTGCACAAATATTTCGATTTTCACTATCCATCGCTATAATGCGCTTGAATGGTGCAGCACAAATTTGTTAGACATCCATCTGTTTGTTCTTTATTTTTTCCTCAATTTAAAAAAAACAAAATTGTCAAATGAATAAAGGGGAAATAAGCGTTAACAAATTTTTCAAAAACCTGAGTTCAATGCTAACGGAGTCGTAGATTTGGTAGTTTCAGCTCTGAGAGCCTAACGCGATGTTTTTTCTCAGTGTACACAAGTTCCAACAATATATGCTTGAAGAGATGAAAAATCCGTGGGCACGCGGTGTCGCTGGAGCCAACGTTTCGACAATGGGAATTGTCTTCAAGGCTGCAACAGCCATCCAGCCTTGAAGAAGACAAGTGCGCTTGTCGAAGCGTTGCGGCTCCAGAGACACCGCGTGTCCACGGATTTTTCATCTCTTCAGGCTTCCATCTTCCCCTGAACGTCTGCCCTTTTTAAATGCGAAGCATTTCTTAGCGAACTTCTGGCACTTTGAGCGTTTCTATCTACGTATCTATCTATCTATCTATCTATCTATCTATCTAGCCGCCTACGTCTGGGTGCTCTCATGATCGCCTCCTTAAGTTGGTGTAGACCAAAATTTGCATGAGAGGGTAAGAGGATTTGACGAATATGATTGCCGGGTCATGACATGAATAACGTTAAAATCCTGTCGCGTACGTCGTCAAACCCTTTCCCCTAGACACGTGTGGCACATACCCGTTTACCACGGACCGCGGTGTACGGGTATGCGCCACAGGTGATTGACAGTTTATATCTACCCAGGATTCGAACGGCGAGAACAGACGTTGGTAACTTAAATGCTAGAGCGTTAAGGAAAACCAACATCGGCAGCGTTGACTCAGCGAATGGAAATAATAAAAATTGGGATCCCAGCAGGAATCGAACCCAAGAATTCTGCGTGGCAATCGGGTATTGTACCACTGAGCCACGCCAGGTCTATAAACTGGCTTGGAAAAACAGCCTACGCAGGCGTACTATCGGTGCAACGTCAATTGTGGTTGTCGTGCTGGCTATCTAATTTTACAAGACAGCAATAAACACTACATGATACTCCTACGATGTGTACTCCTATGATACAGGCGTCATATCAGATGAACGTCTGTAGTTCCAGTGTTGGCTCCTCTTTTATAGCAGTCTAATAAACATTACATTTGTATTCCTATGATTCAGGAAGCTATATTGGAGCATTGCTCGATCCCGGAGGAATACATTAACGAATGTTACATATGATATCCACATCACAGCACCATAAAGTGCACTTCGTCCACCAGAACGACGAAGTGTCCTCTTCATTTCTTACGAGGCTGGGCGATGGCCTCATGCTGACCGAGGATGATGACAGATTAATTGACAGCCGCTTTGTAGACTAGGCTACGTAGGCCACATACGCCCAGCTAGTCTACGAATACGACAAACACCATCCATTGAAGTTGGTCTACGTAGCACTATCCAGGCCTACCAGCCTCGACGGCCTATACCTCACCAACACGAATAGTGGCTTCAGGTTCGGACATGTCGCTGGCTCTGTCGACAGATAATTTGTCGACGAAATGACCGAGGCATCCACGAATTCCAACAGCTCTACTATACCACTTACTTCACTACACATGGACCCCTCGTCACTACGATCACGACCGGATCCTATAACAAGTCATGACCAGCTGTTGGTGCTCACTGATCATGGTGATGATGCCCTTGTTCAAGAACTGTCAAGAACTTCTTGCACACATGCACACGGGTTCGTGAAACGTGCGTGCGTTTTCGGGACACGTATAAGCACTACATATCAGCTTACCGCTTCTGGTTTTGGTAATACCCACGGTGTCATTGGCTGCGTTAACCAACCGTAAACAACTGGTTATATAACACATATGCGGCTCTTCAACATATATATGTGTGCGTGTAAAATATATACAAATCTTTAGCGTCATTTTGTAAGGTTGTCACTCAGTAAAAAAAGTTACGCCACAGTCACCTACCCGCCACATGCTTCGCATAGCATCGACCCCCACGGTACGTGGGATCTGCCGAATTTTTTTGAACATGTGCATGATATATGACGCGAAAAAAAGAAACTATTTACTGAGGTCTGTGTTCGCATCAATGGCCTATACTACACGGCATGGTTTGCGGAAAATTTCATTTCTGCTTCCACTCGTCTTTGTAGCGCGAAAAAGCTGACGTGTTGCAACTGCTGCTGAACAAGGAGAGCAGAGGGCAGCTATGCTTGAGCAAAGGCCACGGTAAGTGATGTGCTGGTATTCTTTCTCTTATCTTATAAGACCATGTCCCTATATAGAGCAGTCAATCAGAGACATCCTATATATATATATATATATATATATATATATATATATATGAGGCATACAAAGCTAACAAGTGGTGGGGAATGGCCGGATAACAGCTGCATAACGGCAATCTTATAGGTTGACATCCCTACTCTTTTTTTTTTTTTGTTTCTGTTCCTGA
Organism: Rhipicephalus sanguineus; assembly: GCF_013339695.2. Taxonomy (NCBI): domain Eukaryota; kingdom Metazoa; phylum Arthropoda; class Arachnida; order Ixodida; family Ixodidae; genus Rhipicephalus; species Rhipicephalus sanguineus. The sequence goes on from NC_051176.1 coordinate 167,155,327, forward strand.
GGGAAGGGCGGATGAGCAGATGTAAACATTTTGCCCGAAACGATGCTCGCTGATTCACTGTTACATTCATAAGCAAGTGTTTTAGCACCGGATGCATAATGTTCTGCTCCTCGGTACAATTAATTGTGGCAGATCAGTTTTATCGCGTCCGTCTCGACGGGTACGTCGCTATGGGCGAAGTCGCGCGACGCGCACGAGTCCGTTATCAGTAACCGCTCTTTTGACCACGATGTGCACTTCCCGAGGAGCACCGCACCCACAACACTGAACGGGCACTGTACTGCTGCTGAATAGGCAAAGCAGTCATCATGAAGATGTGCACCCGGTACGCACGAATGCCTAGTAGTGCTTCCCACTGGTGTGCCTCTCGATGATCCAACGCGGTCACTTTCGTAACATTCGCCTGTCGATGTCGCGGCGTTTCTGCGGTGAATAGTCCGACAGATTTATTTGGCGCTTTTGCAACCACCCCTGTATGTTAGATGTGACACCTGCATTCGAATGCCCGTGGAGTTCCTCTTAAAAAAATTGTTTTTCATACCAGAAAGTTGCGAGTATCTAAGTACTGACAATGGCGTCAATGTGTGCACTTCCATTTTTGTTCTTTTTGTCTGCAACGAAACAGGTTTTGACGGCAAAACGAAGCTCGCGCTAACCGAAGACGAAGTCGTGGCGAACTCTGCGTTTTACCTCATTGCTGGGTACGTAACACGCGTTTCAATATAACGACGCTAAGCACTTGTTGATTGCATGCAATGCACCTATTTTCCTTTTTATTCTTGTACACCATTTTCGCCGCGGTCCCGTGAGTGCTGCCACGTTTGATGACGTCCTGACGCGTTGATTCGTTTCTCGAGTATGGCATCCGCTGTTTCAGTTTACAGCGGCAGCGCACGATGTTTCGTAGTTTGTCGACAACAATGGCTACGTGCACGGCACGAAACCTTGGCCGACACTTCAGAAGATCTGTACATGTTACATACCTATTTTTCCGGTCTTATTACGCCTAGTAAAAAATTGGGGGACGCTTAAGCTTCGCCTTTAAGAGTTGAACGCGATAGCGATATCCGGCCCCATCCTCATCGTGCTCTGTTTCGCTTGTCATTAGGTTCAGTTGCCCTGTCTCTCTCTCTCTCTCTCTCTCACACACACACACACACACACACACACACACACACACACACACACACACACACACACACACACACACACACACACACACACACACACACACACACACACACACACACACACACACACACACACACACACACACACACACACACACTCTCTCTCTCTCTCTCTCTTTCTCGACATACCTATAGTAAAGGTTTCCGCCCTCTTCAACAGCAGTTTTATGACAACAGTGTACTTAATGTGTATGCCCTTTGTAATGGGTGGCATGCTTTAAACCAGCAGCAATTACGCGCGTGATACTTTTTCGAAGTTGCGATGCACCCACTACGTGTTCGTAAGGGAATCCGCGCAGTAATGTGTGTGCCTTTTGTAATGGGTGGCCGGCTTTAAACCACCGACTCGTTATGCAGGTCACATGGTGTGACCCCCGATGGCAATATACGCTTCTACCCGTTTTACTGCGATGTTACATCTCGTACTGTGACACCTGTACACAGGACGCGTATGTTTGTGAAGCATTAAAGTCCATTTCAATGCAGTTCCAAGCAATGGAGTGGCTCTGTGGTAGAGCACCTGCTTGCTACGCAGACGGCCTGGGTTCGATTCTCACTCGAGACGCAGTGGTGTGCAACTTCAATCATGGTATCAAATTACCATTACTGCAATTATTTCATTGTTTTTTATGCGAAAGCGTCAAATGGCTTTATTCAGCGAAGAAGTCGGCCTCTCTCCCAGCGAAACGGCACCTGAATTTCCTTTGGCCGCGGTGCCACGTTACGTGAGCGCCTCGACGGAGCAGACTGCGGCAAAGGGAACACTTGTTGCCTCGCTGGTACACTAGCTGTTGAATGAAAAGGGGCGGGGGGAGGGGGGGAGGCGACGCCGCAATGCCACGTCACCTTCGCTCACGGAAGCCAGGCTGGTTCTCGCTTGCGTCCGAACATCACCCCGGTAATCGCTACAAAAATAATAATAATAATAAAATTAAAAAATAAAAGAAAAGAAAGCTGTTGTATAGTAAAAAATTCGAAATGGAAAACGTTGGCGGTAGTGAGTTCCCAACCCATTACCCACGCTCAGACGCCGAGTGTCTTACCCGCTCGGCAAAACTAGTGCCTCCTAGATAGCAGGCCTGTTCACTCTGCTTTTTTATGACATCGTGCTCCTTGGACCGATATTTTGGCGTCACTTCACGAATTTGGTCACACCGGGCTTGGCAATGAAAATTTCGTTCCAAGTAGCGTAATGTGATAAAACAGACTGCACAGGCCTACTATCTATAGGAGGCGTTTTGCGTGATCTTTGCATCTTTTTCTCTCCCCCCCTCCCCCCTTGGGGGAAACAACCATGCAAAAGAGATGTAAGGACCACACGAAAAAGTTCATTGGGACTTCCGTCCCAAATGAACTAGGTTGACTATAGGTCATTGGGCCGGAAGATTCACTGGGATACGCACTCGACCCAGTGCAGCAGGGGAGGTATAACTGTTGCAGGAAGCGTTGTCTTCTATGAGAAGGTCGCCAATAGCAGTAAAATGCAGAGCGAAGGCAGGCTTTGGCAGCATTGGCTTCGCGCCGTCTGAACGTGGAAGTGATTAAAAGCTTTGACACCCAGGGTGCTTCGTGGTGTTTTGACTGAAACATGTAGCAAATTTACTGGTGACAGTAAATTTGCTACATGCTTCAAGCGGCGCGTAGGAAACGTCGAGTGAACCTGAGGCTGTGTTTGGTGCCTGTGCCGCATGCCAAAAGTAGCTTAAAATGTACTTGTGGGCTAGTTGGTTGATCATTACGGCAGATGGCAGCGCACATCGCGGGTGAAACGACAAGCACGAAAACAAGAGGAACAACTCAGCGCCTGTGTGTTTGTTTTCGTGTTTCACCCGGTGTGCGCTGCGATCTGCCAAAAGTCGACGGTGTCGAGAACAGGCCCAACAGCGACGGCCGCGAAGTCGTGCTTGTCGTTCGACATTCAAGTGCTGCTTCGTCGGTGAGTGGAGGGAGCTGAAACGCAGTACCAGAAACGAGGCAGCCTGCTTTCCAAACGTGCCTTGCATCTGCGGACCTCGGCGGAGGCTGCGGGGCGGAATTCACTGTGTCGGGGTCCAGAGTATTTCGGAGAGGGAGGCACATCTATTCTCCAAGAGTGATTTTGTCCCAGAAGGCAAGGTCGTTGGTCCGATACTAGAACCGATACCTTTGTCATGCTTGAGCGAACCAATCAAAGAACCAAGTGCAGCGCTGTATTCCAACCACGCAGCTATATCTTTTTTTTTTTTTCTATATCAGTGGCCTGCGGCTAGCAATGCATACTGCGCAATAGCTCCTCGCAAGGGAGGAGAAGGCCTGTTTATTGTTTTTACTTTGGAAGCACCAGAAAAATCTATTACATATTCGATATCGAGCTCATCTCTTATTCGACGAGAATATCCTCAGTGCGAACACAGTTATGATAACGACGCATTGAGTGGAGATGTTTGAACGCTTATGTCATCCATTGACATGCAGTATGGAAGCTACCCCCAGCACGATAGCTCTTGCTCTACATCTCATTGCGCGACACCCGGAGGTCCAGGACAAACTTCGTGCTGAGGTCATGCGTGTGCTGAAGAGAGATGTGAGTGAAACAACTTTCATTACTCATTGCGTTAAAAAAAATCTTGACCTTTCGTATATGCGCTGTGCTCCCGACTTTGAAGCAGAAATTCGCGGCAAGCTTGAGCAGACACGGTTCGGACAGGCGCCCCTTGTTTCTCCTATCGTTGCGGGACTTCCTCAGTCATTGTGAAGCAGGAGTACAGTGAGCAAGGCTTCACCGTTGTCCTCATCACCCTCGCCTACGTCAACGTGTGCGTGTTGCGCAAGATCTGCGCTATAGACGAAAAGTAACTTAGTGATAGCAATCACATTTAAAAAGTTATAAGACAAATTAGATTCAGATCAATTATAAAAACAGACTATAACGCCCAGTAAAAACACAGTTATACTAACAGCCTATCCAAGAAGATGCAGAAAATATGAACAAATTGAACAAAAACAAAACACGTTTTAGCAATTCCCATCTTAATTTGTAATTGAAATATCAAGGCCTTTCCCTCCTCGTTTCTCTCTCTAATCCAATATACTAGCAACGAAGTCACATTGGAACCGCACTTCATACGCGGAATGTGCTGGATTAGACTGATACAGAACGACCCTTCTGATTTCTGCGACAGAGTGTAGCGTCGCTAATTTCAAAATAAATGGCACTGTGCTCCAATGAAGAAAGCACTGAACTGAGTAAATTACTTGCATGTTTGTTCTGACTTTGGACAAGATGAAGGCTATGATGCCAATAACTAATCTTGCGTAATTAGTGTGCTGTAGTGAAGAAGTGGGAATGAAACAAAACGGAAACTGGAGCCGTATTCATCGGAGCATCTTACGCTAAAGGTGTAAGCGAAGATTTTAGCGAGTCCTGATGCTGGACATGCCATTAGAGAAGCCGGCCGGCCAATGGCAGAACGCACTTAATACAGAAGTTTTATGAAATCGGCCTCTACTTACAAAGCACTTGTGCAGTAAACTATCGCGTCCCTCCTGTCACCAGCAGTTGGAGAACAGTGTGATATCCTTGATGACTGCCTGATACCGAGAGGGTGTGCTTCCCAACGTGACCAGACCCAACGAGCCCTACTAACTTTCCTGAACAAAACGAATCTGGCTTCGTTTATAGACATTTTTTTCTGTGTTCCTACTCATTTCCGTCCGTCTCTCTGTCTTTATTTTTTAATTTCCTATTTTCTTTCCTGTCTTCCCGAAAGAGTAGGCAGGCGTTGTGCCCCTCTAGGTGGCAGTTGTCAGCCTGCTCTCTCCCTGTTTCTTCTGTGCCCTGGTATATTTGTGTATAAATAATAATAATAATAATAATAATAATAATAATAATAATAATAATAATAATAATAATAATAATAATAATAATAATAATAATAATAATAATAATAATAATAGTTTATATACCTGATATAGATTTATTCAGGGTTGTCTCTGGCGGTAGGTAGCTTCAAATTTAATGTCAAGTGAGTCAACGTGTCGCGATATTTCTATTAATTCGTGCCTTGGACCGAGCTAGAAAATTGTGTTTTTTTTACTAGTGACCTTTGCGTGCAACATCTTGAAAATATTGCAGCATTTCCTGCTCGTAGAGCCTCGCGCTTTTCTTTAAATATTTGAAATAAATACGCTGCTCTAATAATCCATCTGTTTTCTGCATTCTGAACATTTTGTTCATTATGAAGGTTACCTGCCTTTTTTTGTGTTGAATATAATTCTTTTTTTTAGTCTGGAGACACTTGATTCGGCCAACTTTTCGCAAGCGTGTGCTCTGCGTTTTTTATAACAATTAGGTTACCGCTTTCACTTATTTAAAAAAAAATGCGGTTCTACGTGCAGCGTATTTGCTTTTTTTCACTGCAGTGAATTAATGTGGTCCCTTAACAACCGTCCAATGTTATGTTGTTTTGGAGGGTACTATATGTTCGCCGATCTCAACATACGCTTTTCTACTTTTCTCAAGATGTATAGGACTATGCTATCAAAATAATTTTTTATATGATCGTCTTTGACAGCCCGGATGCAAGCAATGTTAAAGTGTTGATTTTGTTATTCGCAACTGCGGACGCGTCCGTAAGTAAACAACATCATCGTGTGGTCTTTCGAACTCCCACCAAGGAAGTGTTCGATATCTTTGAAACGTTGTTCTCATTGCGTCGAATTGAACAGTGGAAAATCGCCGTATACTTAATTCACGCACTTGCGAAACTTTCAGGGCAAGTTCACTCAAAGGAATGTTTCGGAGATGACTTACCTGGACATGGTTTTGAATGAAAGCATGAGATTTTACACTGGAGTGGTGGGGTGAGTTTTTCTTTTTTTTTTTCTTCGAAGCATAACGTCACTAGAGGGTTGACTTCGTGGTAACGAACGGTGTGGTGTGTCCATGACGGCTACATATTTTCGAACGAAGGAAAACAGCATAATTATATGAGACAGAACGATGCATAATGTCGCCGCAATACTACCTTATCCAAAGCTCATTCACGGGAGCTCAACAATACACAGGATATCAACAATGTATGCCCTCATAATATCCATGTCAACATAGGTAAGAGTGATTGATCAGGTCCGAAAATGTACGTGATCGAAAAGTTACCTTCATAATCCTCGCTAAAAGTGAGGTAGGCCACATTTTGTAATGGTGTAGCTGACTAGTGCATAAGTATTAGGAGGAGCTTGAATGTGGCTAATCATTTCTGCGTAAGCCCGCAAGGTGGAGTAATGTTCATGAAAGCGAAAGATCGTCATCCACTCGTTCGTAGCACGAAGCTACGGATTTCCTTTGTACCTTCCTGCTACAAACGGTATTTTCCTTTAATGAAGAACTTGTTTAAAATAATGGATAAGGCAGTGAAGTTCGCCCCATGTGAGCGGTGTCATGCAGATGGCGCAGTAGCGGCAGCTCAAGGACATTCAGTCTCCTTAGCCCTTTTAAACAGGATTTTACTAAATAGACCGTTATTTTAACTGACCGAATCCTTTTGAGTACAAAAAAAATATATATGCAATATGCCTTGATTTCATTCACAGAATGTTTACGGCCTGTAGCAACGCTGACATCATCTTGTAGCGCGTTGTCTGTTTCACAGACTTATCTTAGTGGAAGGAACAGCGCTGCGGATACCGACGAAGAAAGGCACACCGTGGATCTTTCTTCGTCCTCGTAGGTATCTGCGCTGTTCCCTTCACTGCATATGTTGTACCAACAAGCCCAAGCGGAAACTCTGCTCAACTTCGCTATCTTGCCGTCCCAAAACTGCATGTGAAGTCCGCGTAGCTTGTGATGCAGTTAATAGGAGGCTACGTCAGAGCCGACACATATTTCCCCATTCGAATGCTTGTGGCACGCAGAACTGTTCTCACAAACAATCGCTCAACGCATTTCTATGATATTTGTTGTATTTCAGAAAGACGGATTAACCCTATCTATATACTGTAGATTCTGACTTCGGGTTCAGTGTTTCGAATACAGCCGGGCCGGAAATGTGTAAGTTTAGGTACAACTCTGCACCTTTGCACCGAAAACAGACATCGCACCTTCCAATAAACTGCGTCTGTTAGAGAACATGTGAAACGTCATAACTAAGAAATGTGGCAACTGAATTTGCAGCTTACGTGAAACAACTACAGGTCTCACCCAAAAATTTTATCATGCGCTTCTCGGCGGTATATATAATGCGTGAGTTTTGCCTGTTTTAGACATAACGCTAGGTGCACTTTACAGAATTGTAATGCTCTTTTAATGAATTACCTACGGAGTTGTAAGCTTTATGATTTACTTTATGCGACTGTCAGTATGCTTTTCTAAAAAAAATGGTGGTCTAAATTATATCTATGCTCTCTGCAGTTAGTTGGTTTTGTTATTGCTTTGACGCAACAGACGTAGTAAAATTCCCTGCAGTGGAGTGAAATAATTCTCCATGCATTTAGGCAGGATATCCTCAGATCGAGCTTCTTCTTAACCTCGCAAAACTTCATTATTTTTGTGAGGCTGCAGCAAACACGTTTGATTAAAATCATGTGTGTCGGCTGTGCTATCCGAAATCATCCCTATAGTTGCTACGTTTTCCGTACAAGCGTTCTTAAGTTGTTAAAAATGGGACAACCATGTCTCAGGTTAAGTAGTCTTTCGTCCAATCATGTGTGCCCAAAATGAGCGCCAGCTTTAACAAGTTGGTTACGCGTTTATTAAAAGTAGGCTACTCTCGCGTTGCAGCAGTGAAACCGAATGTGGTTGTACAGTGAAATAAAAACAAGAATAATGTCCTCTAGGTATTCTCTACATCCACTGCACAGACTAAATAAAGTGTACGTAGTAGAGCTGGTGTTATCGCTATTTTTATGGCTACTAATAAGTTAGGGACGGGAAGAAAGAAATGGCGAATGAAAGGCAAAGAACGGACAGACATGTGTTTAGTAAAGCACGCCAATAAGTTTACTGAATGCTGTACTGGTGTAGTGAATAATGTTCCTTTAACTGCGGTCGTTTCTATGTAGGGCAGACAGGCCGTTGTAAAAATAAGAGCTTAACATGCACCCGGAGCACAATGTTAGCAGGAGAAAGGCGAGAGCGAAAACTTTATTGAAAGAAATTAAACAGGTAGGTCAAGAGGCAGCCCTTGTAGACGCCGCCTGGGTCAAAGGCAAAGAGGCCTACACGGCCGTGGTGGTCGACAGCCAGGGCGAGATACGGGACGCCGTCACCCTGTTCACTAAGGAATCAACGGTGGCGGAGCAAGCCGCGATTGCTTTAGCTATCAGGAACCGAAAATGGTCTTACATTTATAGCGATTCCAAAGCAGCAATTAAGAGCTTTGACAAGGGCTATGTCGCTGGGACTGCGGTTAAACTTATCGGCAATGTAGAAACTATAGAAACTGAAATCCGATGGTTTCCTGCAATATGGGACAAGTGGACGAGGCTCGGGTCAACCTAAACGAGGTGACGAATGACCTGGCACGAGGACTCGCTGGCCGTGCCGGTCAGAACCGAACCGACGCCCACTACCATTCCGGGAATCATAAAGATAATTTACTAACCCTACAACGAGATCACTAAATACTACTACTTGGGGCGTAGGCAATTCCCACTGCCACACGTAAAGTTGAACAGGGCTCAGGCAGTCACGCTACGTTTACTGCAAACTGGGACGTACCCCACTCCGTATTTTGTAAAAAAAATTCACCCTGAAAGTGAAATTAGAAAAGAATGTGACGCATGCGATGGCATCATTGAAATCAGACACTGGCGGGCTGTCCCGCGACTCTCGCTAACCCCGAAGAAAAATGCTTTCACTGGCAGAAGATGATCTCCAGCTGTTCATATCAGGATCAACTACGGGCTGTCCAGAGGGTTCACGATGGCGCCCTAAGGCTCGGCCTAACGGTGCCGACGTGGACGCGGCCGCCTCGGTCTGAAAAGACCGGGCTTCAGGACTCTTAATAAAGTTTTGTGAATGAATGATAGAGCATAAAAGGCCCACTGTTACGTTGCCATTGTCGTGATTGTAAATGCACTTAGAATTTCGATAACAACATAGTTTTACACAGACATAAGAAGGAAGCGCGCCTTATGGTTAAGGCCTTGCATATCAGTGGAAGGGCGCGCGTAAGCCTGCCTTCGATTACTATGCAGAAACATGACATGTCATGCTTGTACTTGATCTTTATCTCGCGTATACCCGCACGTATGCCACACTGACAGGTGGCGCTGTCATTACTGAGCATGCGGAGCTAAGTTTTGTATCTATACCGTTCTTTCCGCCACAGTGAGACCTCTCTGCTGATAATCGGCGTCTCTGTTTTTCTGTATTCCTTCACTTGTTTCGGTGTCTTCACGCATAACTTTTCTACAACGAAAGTTCCAGCAGAGATGGTCCCGTCGACAGCGACGTATACTGCTAGCAATACGAACAACGAATTTATGTAATTTACGTAATTTTACCGTTCTTGATATTAGTGTTCGTAATAGCGCTACCGCTTGGTATTCGAAGCGTCTTACTGTAGAAATTTATTATAGTACGCTATAATAAAAAGATGGTTGATCCCTCTGTCATAGGAATCGGTATAACACGAAAGTGAAACGTGTCGTCACAAAAGTAGTTGATTGCTGTAGTGCGTTGGTTTATCAGAGCTTGTATAATGTCTATTGTTGTTTGGCAGATGTAGCACCGCCTGATGTGGACGCACTCACGTTGACGCCTAGTGGCACATCTCCGTACCGACGACTAACGCCCATGATCATGATTTAAGCCCTTGCGGTAGGTGAAGTTCCACGTATATCGTGGACACCGCATATGGTGAATCCCGCGCAAATATGGCATCAACAAGCACATAATAAACACTGATACTCGATATGCACTCCTCCAAAGCATCGTGAAACGCGAAGAGAAACGCTACGCGCGTTGTGTTTTCCCTCTAGCACGGCAGTAAATTCTCACAGCGCGAGCGGGGAACGCGGTGCGACAGCCAGGCGAGCGTCGGAGAGCTATTTTTCGATATGGATGGATGCTATGAGCGAGGCTTGGGATAAAGCCACCAACTCGAGGTGTGTTAAACGAAATTACACTTCTCTTGGAAACGCGCCGAATGGGACGGTCGCAGCAACGGCGCGTTTTTTTTTTTTTTTTTCTAGCCCTATGGCACTGTTACGAATGGGGTTGTCTCTCAAGTGCGCGGCTGAGATTACGGGTCGTGGTATCCCACCGCTGGAACCGCTGTTGGGACTGGGGTTGCGTGGCCGGTGCGAACACGGGTGTGCATCGTGCTCGGAGCAGTCAGAAGAACAAGTTGAATACGGAAATACTTTATGTACAGACTATTTACATCTTTCCGATCTCAGTGAACAGGACTGCCAGCACGACCACGTCGGTTGGGGCGACTCCCTTAAAGGGGTCATGAAGCACCCCTTGTGCTTGTTTAAAAAACACATCCTGCGGAAAGCTGACACGGCTATGAACTGCTCTGCCAAATATTACAGTCGTGCGCGCCGCATAAAGGCCACAAGCGGAGCGCGAAGTTGCCGTTTCCTCAGGCGCCCTCTTTTCAAACAAAGGCCGGTTCTCACTCTCGTCGGTGGGCGGGGCGTCTGCACGTTGACGTCGCGGATCTGCCTGTTTACGTCGCAAGAGACATAGCATGCTTATTGGCCGATAGCCGGATGAGATGCGCTTCTTGCCACGGGGTGCCGCCACATGCCCGCGCCGCACTTCTCAGTCTGTTAACTTTACACGGTAGCCGCACTCGCGCATGCGAATCACAGCGGGACAGCGCTCGCGTTTCATGACGCGCGCTGACGTAACTTCTTTCCCCCGTGCCATCCCTCCCTGTCTAGCTTCCAGTGCGCTCGTCGGCACGAGAAAAGAGAGAAAGCGCTGAGAGCGTGCGCCAAACCCCCGTAACTCCGCTCATTCTTGACGGATTCGAGAAATTTTTGCGACAATCGATTCGGGAGGCAGTAAACTCCGATATTGAGGTCATTACATCATTACTTGGAAAAGTGGTTCATGACCCCTTTAACAACGGACCGGCACGTAGCAGTCCATTGTGTTGGGGATCACAGGTGCCTGACCACTCGTTGGGGACCGCAGGTGTCCGACCCCTCGTTGGGGTTGCAGGCGTTGGCCCTTTCGCTGGCTGCAAGTGTTGGGAGCGCAATGGTCTGTCCCTTCCACCCCCTCAGGATTGCTGCTCTCAGTCGCTGGGCAGCGTGGAAGAACAACGACAGGCGTCAGCCGTTCGGGCCGGCTGGACGAAGACTCCGTTTTCCAGTATCCTTCTTTATTGGAAAGTCGACGACATTGTGGCCTTTGTGCTGAGGCACAACAGCACACATGTCACCACCCCGTTATAAAGGGGACGCTCATAGCATCCATCCATCCATCCATCCATCCATCCATCCATGCAAGAGCACTGTGAGAGGAAAGTGTGAAAGATAAAAGGCGCGTTCATGTAGCCGCCGTTATATATTTGGCGGTAGCTCAGTGGGCTAAACGCCTGCCAGCCATCGTCGCGGAAGGAGAGGTCATGGGTTCGACTCCTGTGAACGAAGCTTTTTCTTAGAGTTTTTTTCTTTGCCATTTGATGGCGTTCATTTTACTGACGTATTTCCGTGACGGAAATACGTCATGAAAATCTTGGTGGACACCAGCATAAAACACTTTCGTGCTAAAAACAAAACAAAGATTTCCTGTTACTCTCTTTAAAGGTACACGTTAACGCTTCGCAGAGTCACGCCTCCCACGACTGTCCGAAGAGAAATGATCTCCAAAAGAGGGTTAACATGTGCCTTTAAATGTGACAAGACATGACGCACCAAAAGAGTAAAAGGATTTTAAGGCGAAAGCCTTAGATGCCTTATCGAACATGAAAATTGACCGACGTCCCGCGTCGGCGTCTCTGGTCGGCGTACATACGAGTGATGCAAAAAAAATCATAGTCACGTGATGACGTCACGTCACCATATGACGTCATCAGGACGTCACAGATCGACAAAATTTGTGACGTCAGTATGACTTCATAGAGACGTCACGCGTCGTGACGTCACATGATGACGTCCTCATTTGCATCTTAGCTTGGTCAACGGTGGGCCGATCACGGAGTCAGTGCAAAACCTGGTGACGTGCCTCCGATGCTGGAGGCAATGCAAAACCACATTAGGTGCAGAAGGCTTTCGGAGGGTGGCGACGCAGGAACAATACATCGAATGAGTAGAAAAAGAAGGTGGCTTTCGCCTTCCAGTCGTCTTAAATGTGTGCATAAGGGACCCTGTGAGTTTTTTTCACTTTTAGAGCGCAGTTGTCTTCACGTTGACTTGCAAGGTAACCTGTAATTGGGCACGACAAAGATGAATATGTCGAGAGTGTGCGAACACTATTGCGCCTTCACCTCCTATTTCAGTACGGCTGTATTGAAATACGCAGTTTCGTGAGCCGACGAGCTGAAAGCGACTACGAATTTAATGGCATGAAGATCCCGAGGGGCCTGAGCATCATGGCAGCAGTGACTTACATCCACCACGACCCTGAACTGTGGTCGGAGCCGGAAACATTCGACCCAGAAAGGTGAGCTCTTGGGTCTGTGTGGGTGGGAGTGTTTTCACAGTGAGGTTCTGCGAAAACAAACAAAACCTTTTTCGCGCTCGCATGGGACAACCAAAGGGAGACGTTATACGAGCTGGCAAGTAACAAGGCTAATTCGTCATGTTACATTTCTCTGCAGGTGCTACTCGAAAACTGCGGACGCGCGTGTCTTCCTGTTCTTCGTGCGGTGCCTACAGCAATTATAACGCGTAAACTTGGCGTTCAAGCATGGATCACACGGGTGGGAAAAAGCGATACTCGCCAAGGCACTCGCAAAAAAAAAAGCTAAATTTTGGTGTTTTCCGTGCCAAAGCCAAGATATGATTACGAGGCACTACGTGTAGTGGTGCCTCTGGATTATCGTCACCTGGCGTTCATTAACATGCGCCTAAATCTATGTACGCGGACGTATATTTTTTTGTTTCGCCCCCACCGAAATGAGGCCGCCGCGGCGAAAGCTTCGCATTCGTGGAACGCTTAACACGAATAGTCTGCAGTGATTAGCAGGCGGGTTCTCGACTATATATCTTCATGTGTAGCGGCTGTGAAAAGCCAACAGTGTCAACAGGAAAAACACTCGAAGCATACAACTATTTTTTGAACGAACTTCAATCCAGAAAGGTAATCGACAAGTAACTGGACAACGAGAACATTGACAAGGGTTGACAATCACCGAATTAAATCATCCAGTCCCCACAGCTGAAAACTGTCCGGAATTATACCTCATACGCGGTGTGGTAACACTCCTTGAATTTCCCGTACCAGCTCGCTATGACGTCGTAGTTTTTGACGGCGTGTGGCCCGAGATTACTGGTGGAAATGGATTATAGTATAGTCTAACCCAGCCAAAGAATAAGGGGATGGGGACTGTGCTGCGCTTTCCACGCAGGCCTGGCGTTTTTTGTACACGACTGCGATGTGACCTGTAACCGAAACACTTGTCTTGGTGTGCACTCACAGCATGATTAAGTAATAACTTAGTACCTAATTAATTAACAAAATTAATTAATTAATTATTAAAGAACCGTGGCGTCATAATGGCGTAGCGGCGTTTGAGTTTCGGTACAAAAAATATAAAAGTACTTCTCACTTTCTCACAGTAATGATGCCATTGCTGCGATGTTAAGAAAAATAGAGACGTGAAAGAATACTCTGCGCGCCTAAACTTATTCAGTGTTTTTCTTGGTGTCTATTTGGGCAGCCTTGGGTTGCGTGCCCTTTGTGTCTCGGCTCGGCACAGCTTGTCAAGTGAGTATTATTGAGTTCTGACTTTTTCCGTCTACGCGCAGGTTTAATCCGGACAACAAGCCGTACATTCACCCCATCAGTTTCCAGCCGTTCGGAAAAGGCCCCAGGGCATGTCTGGGCCTAAATTTCGCTCTCCTCGAGATGAAGCTTATTCTGTCTAAGGTTATAGCCACGTACAAGCTTTCTGTAGACGAGGAGCACCATAAGGTGAGCGACCCGCGCATTACGCGTGGAGCATTCGTGTTATATTGCCATGTGGTTGTGATGGTAAAAAATGCAGCGGCCATACTGACAAAGACTGAACTCTCTGTTGTGCGAACCTGTGGCCAGGTAGACAGAAACCTCGCAGTGCAGCGATATCGGCGAGCGCAGTCGTCGATCGTCAAAAACCTTATCCTTCGGTGAAACGCGTCGGCTTTGAATTTATGCGTGCGTCATTGTTCATTTTGGCTGGTGATCACGTAATTTCGAGAATTTCCGCGGCTATTCGCGTTGCGCAGACAATATGACCCGAGTCGTCGACAACATTCCAGAGCCTTCCAACGTATCAAGGTGCGGCTTCCGCCGAGTGATTAAACTTCGAACAGTTTCGAACCATAAAGAGAGAGAAAAAAAAAAAAAACAGGCACGCGTGTTAATATTGCACGAGATGATGATTACCGCTCCGTTATCAGACTGGATCTCTTGGTTCCGTCTTTCAACCTGTGGTTCGTAACCACGCAACTAGCGCCTCAGAGAAATTAATCAACGTAAAGCGTTTTGTGTCCGGGTAACCAAATTATTGAAAACATTTCGTAAAGCTTTTATGTATGCAATGACTTCACGCGTTCTCATGAAATCATGAATGTAAAAACCACTGCTTTTATTACGAATCATTGCTTGTGGCAGTTATGAGTCCTATCAAGGGAAATTCCGTATATACGACACGTTCCTTTTGCCTACCAAATGCAGTCGGAATTAGTCTACTAATCAAGTACAGCAAGTATAGCAAAGCTTTCGTGCGTAACATGCGCCTACTCTGTGCAGTATGGGTTTCTCGGCACTGTACACTAACGCTACAAAAAAAAAAAAAAACATTTATTTTTCTATTTCAGAATGTGATTCAGCTCGGTTCTGCGTTCATCGCTTCTTTTGTCCCAAGTGGAGTGTGGATGAGGCTTGACAAGTCCGAAGAGTAAATTGTGTTCACGTGTGAGTGTTAGCTGAATCAGAGGCTGGGTCCGAGCTAGCTGGTACATTGATACGCGTGACATCAAGAGTTATTTCTGTGTCGCCCAGTTTCCATGCGCGCGCTAACGAAGCCTACAATCGTTAGCGCGAAAAAGGAGAAAAAAAGAGAGAGAGGAGAGCGTAGAAATAAGAGAGAAACTGATAGCTCAGTTCTCAAACATGCGCAGTAACGATTTCATGAGTGAATTAAGAGACGACATATATGGCGTTTTTGTGTCGCAATAAATATCAGTTGGAAGTAGCGCTCTGTGTGTCGTCTTCTTGTTCCCGTCTTCGTGCGCTTCACGGTTTCATAATGACTGTTAGCTACAGACTACTTAGCAGCTCCATGCGAAGCTGCTGTTTGCATTGGTAAGCGCTGTATGAGATAGCAGCGACCAATCGCGGCCTCCGCTAGCGTGCGCCGGTGCACCGTTCGCGGAGGTCACGATCAAATAATATCTTAAAACAAAAGCGAATGGCGTTGTTTTCTCCGTATGAAATGCTCGACCAGATCACCGTCGAACCTGTACCGCGGCACATGGATCGAGATACACAAAAAGGACGACGCGAAGCACGAGTCCAACATCGCCAAGAAACCACAGGAGAGTGGATCTTGCACGAACGCATCTCCGTCTCAGACCGGCGAGGGCTTTCGAACGGGAATAGCTTCCGATGGACTACCACTGTCATGGGGCTTCCATCATAACATCAGTACGCAATGCATGGCAGAAATCACGGCCATAGTAGAGGCAGTTACGACACCCAACCCAAATGCCCGTTGTTGACTGATACGCACAGAGAGCCAAGCAGCCTGTCGAGCCTTCGCGACAGGTGACATTCCAGACGCGCATTACAGCACACTAACGAAGCACTTAGACGCCCACCCTTCGTTACCTGTTCGAATACAGTGGATACTTGGTCACTCGGGCATCAGTGGGAATGAAGTGGCACACGCCATGTCCCGTGTAAGTCTCCCGGGCCCTCCCCTGTGGTGGCCAGATTCCCTGAAGCGAACCGAATTACTTGCTATGGCGCGTTTAGACAGGCGTGAACGATTAGACGAGATGCGCAACAACCGCACGGTTTATCCCGATCCACCTCACTCCATGACGAGACGCGAGGCAGCCCTGGTGAGGCGTGCCCAAACTCACTCTTTGATGACACCCCACATTCAACACTACATACAAGGCAAGGACGGATCTCCTGCCCGCGTGGCATGCGGTGGCTACCCGGATAACGCTCACGTTCTATGATTATCCGGGTGGCCGCGCAGCCATGGGCGAGAGCCTTAAACACATACCTACCAATATAAGACCTGCGACCCTGGAGGAGTGGCTGGCGGACACCTCCCCAGATATCATGAAGGCGCTACTCGGACATTTGAAACTTTTAGGCCTGTCTTATGGCTAAGCCTTGCCTATTTTTACTATGGACCCGGACTGGGGTTCGTTTATTTTTAATAAAGTTGTTCCCTCTCTCTCCATATGATGCATATGATCAGCTTACACACACACACACACACACACACACACACACACACACACACACACACACACACACACACACACACACACACACACACACACACACACACACACACACACACACACACATATATATATATATATATATATATATATATATATATATATATATATATATATATATATATAGAGAGAGAGAGAGATAGATAGATAGATAGATAGATAGATAGATAGATAGATAGATAGATAGATAGATAGATAGATAGATAGATAGATAGATAGATAGATAGATAGATAGATAGATAATGTGGCCGAGAATGGACAGGAATGTGCGTTCGTGTGTCGCGAGCTGTCAGGCGTGCCAACAACACAAATGGCGTCCCGGATGTCTGGCTGGATTCCGATTCCTTACACCTGTTATGCTATGACGCCTCCGGAGACAATTTTCCACACTTTGGGAATAGACCACATCGGACTTTTTACAACAACGGCAGCGGGTAACAGATACATTATCATCGCTGTGGACTACTCGTCTAGGTAGATAGAGGTCGCTGCCGTGACTTCACTTGCCCCAGCTGCGTCGTAATCTTTCTACGTGACGTTTTGGATGGAAGAAGCACGGCCTCCCTGAGAAGAGGAGGCGAAGCCACTTTGCCGTGCATGTGTCGCGGATTAAGAGTTGCGTCCGTCGAGAAACCTGAAGGTGCTGCAATGTGTTTTTCTACCAGAGATTCAGCAGTCGCAGCAACCTCCTCTGGCGCTCGTATGAAGACGAAGATATATATATATATATATATATATATATATATATATATATGATTCTTTTATAATACATATAAGGGCATGCAGCTAAACTTCCACGGTACCAAGGAGACAAAACGTGTGAGTGCTTCCCCTATCACTATTAACAGTTAACAGGTATACCGACTCGCCCAGTGCTAGCATTCATGCTTGCGTTGGCATATACTCATCGTCTGATGGCATCATGCAAGTATTACTCTGTACTCCCCACAAGGTTGCACTATGTCAGTCCAAGAAAGATGTTGTATACAGAGTCTTGCTACGGCAATATTCTAGGCGCTTCTGATAGTCGTTTGCCGTCACTTCTTGTTGCAAGCATGCTTGGTATGGATGAGCGTCCATAGAGCCTGCCGAACAGAAGCAGCGTCATTTTTTTTGTCATAATTCTTCGATTTCCTTTCGCCCTCACTTTCTTTGATCGCCTTTTTTATTTCTTTCGATGGAGGCGAAAATGTTTGAGGCCCGTGTACGTATATTTAGGTGCACGTTAAAGAACCCCAGGTGGTCGAAATTCCGGAGCCCTTCACTAAAGCGTCCCTCATAGTTATATGGTGGTTTTGGGACGTTAAACCCCATATATTATTATATTATTATTTTTTGATGTCAATTGCACCCTCTTCGTACCCATTGCAACGGAAGTGGTTGTAGAGACACGCCCGGCACACGTCGATATGAATATTCGGAAGTTCTCGTAAGCCTTTAAAGGAGCATTAAAGGTCGTATGGGTGGCTACAGTTTCTTTTTTTTTCTTCTTTTGCGTGTGTGTGTGTGTGTGTGTGGTGTGTGTGTGTGTGTGTGTGTGTGTGTGTGTGTGTGTGTGTGTGTGTGTGTGTGTGTGTGTGTGTGCGTGCGTGCGTGCGTGCGTGCGTGTGTGGGGGGGGGGTGGGGGTGGGGGGGGGGGTATCAGAAATGGCGTCGTGCAGCTGCGGTCATTCGTTTTATTTATTCGTACCTCAAGGGTTCCGAGCGATACTACATGAGGGGTAGGGCGATACTACATGAGGGGTAGGAGCGATGGCTCCTTACAGCTGTGTTAAACTGCGTATGCAGTTTGTTGACATGGCGATGTGATCGGGGAGGTCGTTCCAGCCTTGCGCCATATGTAGATAGAAATGTAGATAGAAGGTCTTCGTGTAGCAACGCTCGGAATATACGAGTTTAGGGTGGTAATGGTGGCATGTCCGATGGACTGGTCTGACGAATACGCTGTCTAGAGGCTAGGAACAGAAAAAAATCCACGCATATCCACGAAGTGAATGATGATGAGTGGGCGAAGCACTGGGGATCGTTCGGTAACCGTGAATCTCCCGTGACATTGCCCACTCGCGCATGTAAATGAGTGACAACGCGTGTGTACAGTTATATACAACGTGTTTTATTGGTCATAACTCGTATGTCGTTTTCAGTTGTGGATTCCGTTTTGCCTCCATTATTACTACTTTGTGGTTCGTGAAATGTAGAGCCAATGGTTTCTTCGATCGGATCTAGCCTGAAGTTGGCAAAGACGAGGTCGCGCGGCACCGCGCCCGAGAACGGTCTATTTTGAAACCGTGCGCGCTACGCGCGCTCTGTATAAACGGTTCTGCGCACGTTGTCAACTGTTAATCGATGCGCTTGTTTTCGAGCGGCGCCGCGCCGTGTACGGTCTACTTTTAAACCATATGCGCTCTCGCTCTGTTTTGCACCTGCGCTTCGACTGTAGACTACAGCGGACGGACGGACATTGTGAGGTCTTAAGGTGCTTCGTCCCTAAAAAATATATGACAAAAAAGTGATGCAAAATTTTGCGACAAGAGGCAAGAGAACGAACGCCAAGCTGTGCTTTACACTACATATAGATATGCTGATGCTATTCATGTAATCAGAGCTGCTGAATCTGAAGGCACTGGTTCCAGCTGAATTGATTCAAGTAATTAGTATACGGTTAGCTCGATGATGCTCAAAGGTTAGATTAGCATACTCAATCTTAGGTCTTTCATGTGTTTTGTAGGCTATTAGTTTACTGCTGACGCACCGCCGAGGTATGAAAAGTGGACTGTAAATGGTGTGAGCTTTTGTTACTTTGCCCGTGAATTATCCTATGGGAAAATAGGCTGTTAAAACGAGCTAGGGACGCTCAAAAATTTGGTGATATCCAATACAGAGATTTCCAGGTGAAGAAAAGCGCACGGCCGCAGACGTCCATCACTACGTGGCGCAAACGAGGAATTTTTCCTTTCCCTTGCGGTACAGGCCTTGAGGCAGACTTTTTAACCATTGTAATCTTTTATTTATTTATTTATTTATTTATTTATTTATTTATTATTTATTTATTTATTTATTGAGGAACCTACACATCCCTGTCGGGCAGTATTGCATATAGAGCTTAACAGCAGTAAGATAATAATACTAACGCTTAAACAAACACACAGTTAAATCAACGCAAACTTGTGAACAGACGGTCAGCTATCCTTGTTCAAATAAAACACTCATCGTGTAGCGATGAAAGAATATTTGTGGTGAAACACTGACAACACTCATCCAATTAATTGCACTCGCGAATTTTACAAGAAAAAAAATAAAGACCGCGCAAGTACAACCGTGCGACACCTTATTTCGCGAACTCTTTTGGCGTGTTAATTTCTGTGCAATATAAAATTAGATACAATTGTCTCACAGAGCGCTAAAAAATCTCGTTGTGGACGTCGCTTGGTAATAACCTTTTCATTATAGCTTCTTGTTACATAGGTTACAGATTTCCGTGTATCTGACCGACGCCAGTTTGAATCTGATAGCAAAGTAATTCATTATGCGCAGGCATTTTCGGCAGTCTTCGCACCCGTCGGCTCACGATCCACTAGAAAACAAGCCCATTGTTCCGAATACAACGTTCGTTTCAGTACGTCATATCTGTGAGTGAAAATTCGAAATACAAAGCACACTCTGTACTTTTCCTATGTTACGATTCTGTCATAATAGAGAGTTCCGAATGCGAGAAGTACGTCAAACCCGCATTCGAACCCGCATACATGGAACTCGCAGAAAAAAAACAGGAATCAGTTCGATATATCATATAATTCGATATAACACTTTTAGAGAATTTACCGTGTTTTGGGTGCGCATTTAGGTGAGCAAGTTGGCTTAACGGGACAGCCTCACGATAATGCAAGGAAGGCGGCTTTACGGCAATGCGCGTTTTTAAAGACGATAGTCTTTCTTGGGGAACTTAAACGCAGAAATTTTGGTCTGTCTGTCTGTCTTTCTGTTTGTCGGCACGTCCCTTGATTCAGCCACTCGGCCAAAGTTGAACCACTTGCCCAAGGGCCAGCCGTCTTGAACTGGTATGGGTGTTCATACTTGTGAACGTTGTCGATCAAAAAGTAAATATCATGCATATCTGAGGTGCAACGTCACTAGGTAAGTATTAGGTGGCGTGTTCCTTTAATAGAAAATGCATACATACGTAATTTTAAGGACCCTAGTTTCTTAAGCTGCGCTGAAAATGCATAAGAATGGAAGCTTGAGCGAGTTGGTATGCGTTCATCTTTGTTGAAACAGCGCTCACTAGACGACGACGAAGTAAAAGAAGGCACAGGATAGGCGCTGCCTGTCCTGTGCCTTCTTTTACGTCGTCGTCGTCTAGTGAGCGCTGTTTCAACAAAGCTGAAAATGCGACTGCGCTGAAATTTGCCTTCCTCCGTGCCCTTCGCACGAGCTCATTGTTGTGTTTCGGTTTCGGTTCTGTATTGCACTGTACGAATGCCATGGGTTGGTGTTGAAAAACTTTAGTTTTGAGAAGGCCAAGAAGGCGAAAAAAAATATTTAAAAAATGAAAAAGCAGCGTTGTGGGCGGCCTTCAGGCTGCCGGTTGTGGGCGCCGCTCTGGCGTTCCTGTTTTACCCAGGCGACGTGTAAATAAAAGAGTGTGTGGAGAGCACTCGTTGAGTGCGGACGTTTCTCTGCAAAGGTCTTCGCCTGCTGCTGCGCCGGGACTACCAGCACGCAACACAGCACTCATGTTTCCCGACGTATTGCCAGATGGCGTCCATATCTCACACAGCGCCTCTTCTATCGTCTTTACACGACATTTGCAGCGAAGCACGCAGATACGCGGCCAATTTTTTTTTTAATGTTTTGTCCCGCGGTTTGTATTTACGGGTGCTCATTATATTCAGGAGCGGGTTATACTTGAGAACATACGGTATCGATGTAAACAGCGCCTCAACATCTTCATACGCAGCTGTGAGTTCCGTCGGGCGCCGAAAGCCTCTGCCTTGGCACTTTTGTTGGTAATGTTTTTTGATATCATACTCAGCGTACTTCTTGCGATGCTGTACGCAGTAGCGACGTCGAACTTCTACGTTAGACTGCGTTGATTATCGCCAACTTTGCCGAGAACAGCAGTTTCTTCCGTTCCACGGCAGCCATTGCGTTAACAAAGGGAGCGAAGAAGCGAATGGCGACCCGCACAAGATGACGGTTGCGACGACGAGAAATCATGGGAAAAAGCACGCGATGGCAAGCGGTAGTTTCTACTCGCTCTACGCGGCACCCTCCTAATCACACCGTTCACTCTCCCAGAGACTTCTTGGAGTGCTTCACACTGCCCTATGTTCGATATATCAAGTGTTGCTCCTATTTTTGTTCGATGTAGCCGTAAAATTTCCCATGAATTGGCGTTAAAGCATTGTTTTCTTCAAATTTAGTTCGATGTAAAGGATAATTTGTTTTGCCAGAGTTCGATATACTCGTGTTTGACTGTATTGCAATCGGTAGACACCACCTCATCATGCATACTCATCGCAGTTGAAGCGTGAAAGGCGTGTTGCCCGGATGCCATCACTTAATAATAATATCTGGGCTTTAACGTCCCAAAACCACGATATGATTATTAGGGACGCCGCAGTGGAGGGCTCCGGAAATTTCGACCACCTGGGGTTCTCTAACGTGCACCTAAATCTAAGTACATGGGCTTCAAACATTTTCGCCCCCATCGAAAATGCAGCCGCCGCGGCCGGGATTCAATCCCGCGACCTTCGGGTCGGATGACATCACTTGGCCTCCAGCTATCATGCGAACAGACACGTATACCATTCTCTGCCAAATGGTAACCGCGGATCCTGAATCATTACCATCTTGCTTCACATCATTCCACGAGCCTCAAAGGCACATGAGGCTCGTGGCAGGCGTGAAGGAGGCTAAGCAGTTAGAGAGCCTGGGTCATTAGGTCGGCACAAGAACCTAATGAGAACCTAATGACATAAATTAAATTACGGCATAATATGGCATAATATATCATGCGCATGCATCTCACGCAACCCATTGATGATTTTATGCAGGGTGTTGGAACGAAATGTTTTTAGTTTCGGTTTTAGTTTCGTTCCACCGCAAAAAGTTCCGTTGCGTTTCTGTTCCGGAGCGAAAAAAGAATGTTCTGTAACGGTTCGTAGCGGTTTCTTTTTTGTATGCAAAAGTTTGAAGTTAAGGTAATCATAAATAAAGAACATTGGATTTGTGATGCAGTTACTTGCCCTCCTCTTAGGAAAGTGGGACAACGGTAAAACACGTTCTTCAGAGAAGCGGAAGTAACTGTACCACGAATTCCTACGAACTTGCACAAACCAGTATTAATTTCAAAGTCATATTATTTATTTTCTCAAAAGACAAATACGAATTTTTAGTGGGCTCAATGCTTTGTGTCAAGGGAGTGAGCACGACCTCAGAAACGGTATGTCATTGAGTGTACTCTCTGATGTGCGAGACCGCTGTTCTGATAAAAAGATCGCCAGGTCTGCGCGACACACGTAGCACAGTCAAAGCGAAAACTGGAAGAGCGGACTTTGTAGAGTCCGTTGGAGCGTCTCTTGGGGCACGTACACAGGCAAGGTACCTACTACGCCATTAATCATTCCAATTTTTCTGAAGCAGAGAAGTCCCACTATGCCATTTTTCTTCATTCTTCGGAGTGTCGTGGTACACGCTACACGTCTGTAAGGCATTATGTGCAGTTTGTGCTGGGACTGATGATGATAAAGAATTATGGCTGAGCACTTTGCAGTGGGCGGGAAGCAGTGTTGCGGAATGGGCGCCTCCATTTCATTTCAATCCCATTGCGGGGAATCAGAACTTGTCGCGATTCCATTCTTTTCAATTCCTCGGAATGAAAAAACTTAGCCCATTCGCACTCTGGAAATGGCCGGGCAGTTAAAGTCCATTCCTGTAATTCCTCAACGTAGAAAAGGCATCTTAATAGTTCTATCGAGTTAAGAATGAACACCCCATAAAGCTGATGCCATCAGATGCATTAAGAACTGCAAAAGCACGCAAAGCACGTTACCAAGGTCGAGGGATAGTATAGCTTGGTGACATATCTCGTGCAGTACAACCACCCTACTAATTCCCATAGTTACAGTTCTCCCGTTACCTATATTATTTGCATGGTCAGCATGTTTGAACGAATGGTGGTGTTTTAATATTGTTTATGCTTAAATGCGGTAATGGTAAAATGACGACATAGCGTATTTTTATGCTGACAAAAGTAGTACTCACGAAGACTAAGCAGTTTTACCACGCGTCTGGAGTGGTCGTGAATATGGAGAAAACTAAGTTTTGGTTAATGGGGAATAAGACCCTCTAGATCTGCTGGTATTAGTTGGAACAGTGCACCGCTCGGGCACCTTGTGCATTTGTATCGAATACGGAACACTGGGCCGCACTGCTCGTCAGCACTCACGCTTGTCAAGCGCGCCTCGCAAGCATGAATGGAGTGAGGAGAACTTTGTGTGTTCGCCTGTGCGAAGATATGCAATATCTTCCTTGTCGCCAAGGGTATTTACGTGTGTCAGGTACTAAACTGTTCGTGAGATAAAAATCAGGCTGTGCATAGAGTATTCACGACTTTCGTGTGGGGGTATCAATGGGAAGCAACGCGCAGGCCTGGGTAACTTGTTTCTCCCTTCAGTATCTGCAGGGATAATGCATTTGTTTGTACACTAACTTACGCCTCGGTTTCTAGCAGGCGCGTTTCTTATAAATGTACCGTGCTTGTAATTAGCCAAGCCATTTTAAAAATACTGCTTTATTGTGAATTTCGAGGCTCTAGACTTACTAATGTTTCAAGTTTAAAAAACAGCACGGAGACGAAAACGTGCTCTGTTTTCGGAAAAAGACGTAATTGTATTCCCATTTCATTCCGTGCAAAAGGCGCTTAATTCCATTCTCATTCCATTTCTCCAATTGTCCCCATTCCATTCCGGGATCGCGAAAATGTGGAATGATTCCGGAGTCATTCCAATTATGGTGGGCCAACTCCGCAACACTGGTGGGAAGCATTAAACAACACACTCTTTGCGCTATTAGCATTGTGTGATGACTGGTTATTTTACTCTTCTGCCACACTATATTACATACAATAACACGATTCCTTGCCCGACATGACTCCAGTATAGAGTATTTTTGCGAAGGAGTTTCAGGCACCAGCGTGGCACTGTGTTGGAAGACCCGACTGTCACGCAGAGGGCGCGGGTTGAAATACCATCCGATCCTAGAAATTTGTTTCTCATTTAATTTTTTTCTTATATCACGCGGTAGCGGTCACGGACACCGGCGGCGGCTGACAACTATGGCGCCAAAATCAGCTGTTGTGATCTCATAACAGCTTTCGCTGTAACAAACTTCGGCGCCGACAAGGGCTCTCTACGCTGGCCTGCATGACAGGCGCGCAAAAGTCCACTTGCGTTAATATAAACATCTCGGTTGCCGCTGTTTTCGTTTTCCGCACAATTTCAACATATCTTTGCTTTGGAATTCCTGCCTGAGGTACGCGCTAATACTGTACCCTGAGATATGCTCACGTTGCATGAGCTCAGTTGCTCCGGTTTGCGAAGTTTTCTCAGGAACCGAAAAACGATTGAAAAAATTTCGGTTTCACTCCGGAACGAAATAATAAAGTTTCGGTTACGTTTTCGTTCCGGTCGACAATATCGTTCTTTTTTCGTTTTCGGTTTTCGTTCCGTTCCGACACCCTGATTTTATGACATGCTAATAATGTCATAACAGGTGAGTCACGTCATGGTATTGTGGTTGTCATGGTAGCAGGCTGCGATGTCACGCAATCATGTCAACTGTAATAATAATAATAATAATAATAATAATAATAATAATAATAATAATAATAATAATAATAATAATAATAATAATAATAATAATAATAATAACTGCTCGGGTATTTAGTACCAAAACAATCATATGATTATGAGGCACGCCGTAGTGGGGGCTCCTGACTAATTTCTACAATCTGAGGTTCTTCAACATGCGCCTGATCCAAGCACACAGGTGTTCGTTGCATTTCGCCCACATCGAAATGCGGTCACCGTGGCCGGGAGTCGAACCGCTCCCTCGGGCTCTATATCAGTTGTGTTATATATTGAATGCATGCCACGATATGTCGGGACAATGTATGAACTTTTGACATATCATGATATGGCAAGTTATGTAACAGTATGTCATGTCACTCTGCTTTGTCATACATACATGCATGTCATACATACATACATGTCATACATGCATGCATGTCATGCCATCCCGATTGAAGAAGCAGGCAGTTTCGCACGAAAGGCGCAGTACTGACAGTGTCACCAATGTTTGTCGTAGCGCTTGCTTTCTTCTGACGGTGTTCAAACTATTCACTGATGCAACATGTTGGCGTGATTAAGCATGCAAGGCAAACCCTGCTTTGTAGGAAAAGCAGCGCTCTGGCAGCTGCGAAACGGCTTACAATACTGGTGTAATCAAGAGTGCCACCGGGGGTAGCGCAGTCCTGTCACGTGGATGAGAGAGAGAGAGAGGTTTATTACAGAAAGGCAGAGAGGTCGGCCTGAGCAATAGTATGCTCTAGCCTGCTACTCTACACGGGGGGAGGGGAAAGGGGAGTAAAAAGAGTGATGAATGACGTTGGTGAGTTAGAGAGGTAAGTATGTACAGCCCCGTCAAGCTGGCGCTGTGCTATAGCCGCGCCTCCAGTCCAGTGGGCTGTAGAAAAGCTGTGACCGCTCGTAAAACCACAGTTGCACTGTTGGCGTCAGGCCAAGGGCCCAACACAGCCTCATCAGTTAATAGCCTATTATAAAATCGTTCAGTCGCAGAAACCATGCACTCGACCGAATGGAAACCGTCAACCTTGTGAGAAAACGCCGTCTCAACGCACTGATCAACACGAGGGAAATTCAGGAAACGATCAGAGCTTCGGAAAATGCGCATCTGAACGCGCTTGCTCTGAAGAGGTTGTACTCCTTTGGCGGAGCGCTTGGAAAAGGGTTGCCTTTTTCTACCGACGCCGCCTATTCCTGTGTGGATGTAGGAGAGCACTCCAGCATGCACGCCTGAACATGTACTGGTTAAAAGTTCGGTTCTCCACATGATTTCGGAAATAAACAACAAAGGTTACCTAATTGTTCTCGCTGTAACAAACGTGCCTTCAAGCGCATCTTAAATAAACCGAATATCTTTCTAGAAACATTCGGTTAAGCGCCTAAGTTGGCAATCATTATGAATGGTTTCTTCACAACTTTTATATTCGTATTGGCAGCATAAGTACAAAGAACTGAGCAAGCGATGTGGCTTATCTATAGCACGAATTCAAGACATTATACAAGTACATCATCCGCAGTTTATTCACCAGAGACTTGTCACGCAGAATGGATGCAGCGACATTGCTCCCATGTGATTCTGACTCATCGTTAGAAAATACAACGCTCTTTTCCTCATGAAAATCTAGTCGGAAAAACCTGGTGGACTTCCCGAATTTCAGGAGCCACGAAGTCGCACACGTAATTATTGGCGTCACGTAATTATTTGATTCGTGCGTCTTCCGTTCCTTGACTCTCTTCGGAGCGAACCTCACCTCATAACGCTGACGACCTGCACAAAAGTTTTCTTCGTGAAACACGAGCAATAATGACATAGCCACACGAACGTGCGTACACGTCTACAAGACTGTATAGTTACGAGGCTGCGTAAATTCTAGCCGCTATTCAAGAATGCTGTTCAGAACGTGTAAAGCATAAATGCCCTCTCGAAGAAGGACGTATGCCCAAGGCGGCGCTCGTGTTGCTTTTGCTTATTCTTCTCGTGGTCATCGAAGAACGGGTCAATGGGACAGTGAGTCGTCTGCTATCCAAAGCGCTGCAGTGATCAGGGAGCGGCCCTGGAGGCCGAGCGAACACTCGCCCTCCTCGTTCTGGCCCGGACAGCTGCTGCGGGCAAGGGGGTAGCTGAATTCCTTCGTCGTCGTCGTCGTGGTGGCTCACCTGAAGAAACTGGTTTCGGAGGAAGGAAGGGAGCGAGGGGGGCGTGCTTCTGGCTCCGGTGTGTAGCCACCATACCGGCCGAAGGAGGGCGCAGCCGCTGGCCTGAGAAATCGCCCTGCAAGAAAGTGCGTGCGATTTGTCGCCCGTTTCTTTCCGGCAGTTTCTTTCTCGCCGAGTTTTTTGGATGACCCAAGCGCGTGAATGAGCCCTGGCAGCGGTGGGCCCGGGTCGAAGAAGACGCGAGGCGCCCACTACGGTGGCATGGCTGCGTTCGATGAGCAGACCTTCTGCCGCTGCTGTTCCTGCTCCCGCTACCGCTGCAAGTGACGGCACGGCGCAACTGCCGGCGGCCCCTGCGACTTCGCCGCCGCTGCTGGTGGGAATAACGCTCCGGAAACGCGGAAGTTTTGGCTGCGAAAGCGGTCGAACCCGCCGCGCAACAGTAAGTACCCTCTCGTTCGTAGCTGCGTTGTGCTGCGCCAGAGGCGATCGGGCGCCGGATTCTTTGCTAACTCTGCCACATCCCTCTTTTAGCCATTAAAGCATTTCCATCACAATTCTTGCATTGACCAACGACCAGGATCGTTCGAAAAGTTTCGCACGATGCTCGATTTTCAGAAAACCTTCATTGAGCACTATGGTGAGCTACGCGCATTCTAGGCAACATTGTTGTCAAACGTACAACTGAAGCATAGTGGCAACGAAGTGACCGGTTTTCCTAATCAATGAATGACAGTTTCGATGTATGAGCAACAGCAGTGCAGTCTGCTGTCAGCCTCCAGTGGTACTCGCTGCTCTTGCTCATACATTCACAGCGTAAGTTATCTCTATTGCAAAGGAAATGAATCTATGTAATGATGTCATAGAAGATTAATATGCCAGGCACATGCGAAGGTAGACAAACGAAACAAGAATGCTTAGCCTTTTGTTTATCCAATTCACTAAAATTCAATTTTATCTCACATGCTTTTTTTTCTGCTTGCACGTATATTTCTTTTTTTATGCTTCGCAGACTTACCAGAAGTTAATCCAGCCCTCTCGGCTATCAGCTTTGGTTATTTCATTGAGGTGTTAACACAGGGCTTTTCATTATTATGTAACAATCTCAGTGCCACGTGACGAGGTGACACCGCGTCACGTGAACGTCGAGAGGCTGTCGACCAAGAGCACACAGGAAGCAAAGGGGCGGGCACGCGTTAACGCGCAACGTCCTGCGAGGCTCCGCCAGGCGCGGAATGGGGAGCAGCCGTGCGTCAAGCGGTCAGGCAGCAAGCTGAGACGCGCCCGTGTCTGGGGGCGACGTCTTGGCACGCTTGATCGGAAAACGTTTGCATCGCAAGTGCAGCACGCACGGCTGCACGCATGACCGCGAGTTCAGGAGCATCGGCCCTGCCAGTCACTATTACCCATTGTAGGTTCATATAGGAAGGTAAAAGGTCAAAAGATGAGCTTCACTAGCGGATAACATTTCATTTGAAAGAAGCACTTCGGTGAAACTGGCATGCATGCATCGTAGGAATTGTTCTAAGCGAAAATTTGAGCTAATCCTGATGCTGGACATAGCATTATCGAAGCCGGCTGACCAATGGCAAATAGCACTTACGAAAGAAAAACTTTGTGAATTCAGCCCTGGGGCCCCTATTCAACAAAGAAAAAAAAATGTCTTACGCTTGGAATGCCCGTGAGAGAATCCTTCAGCCAATCCTGATAGTCGACGTAACACTGAAGCCCGCCGACCAATGGCAGTCAACCTGCGAAAAAAAGAGTTTAGTGAATTTGGCACCAGGACTCGACTTTACAAATCTTCTTGTTCGTAATATGCTGAATTGGCCATTGGCCGACTTCCTTAGTTGATGGTATGCGCAGCATCAGGATTGGCTGAAAGATTCTCTCACGTGCATTCTAAGCGTAAGACGTTCTCGTGAATACTGGTCCAGGAGTCGAATTCCCGAAGCTTTTTGTGGACTAGTTCTTTTTGCTATTGGTCCCTCCACCTTCGCTAATGATTCGGATTGGCTAGCATTTTCTGTCACGAACAATTCTAGCTTGTGAGGTTTTTGTGAGGATGGGGCCCCGTTTATGATCATTCGCGTGAGAAGGAAGTTGAGGATGCAGTTTCTTGCTAGGCAGTCGCAAAGTGCGTCCAAGAACTGGCGGAAGGAAACTGATTGCAAAAAGCAGAAGTATAAGACTGCCAACTCTGATAGTGAGCGACCAATATCATATCCAACGTATCAACAAGAGCGTTCAGTCAATATGTGCCTTTTTCAAGCGCCGCACTCTCCACATGTGCGAATGTTTACATCAGTAAAATAAAAAAAGTTGGGTGAATCGGTGTTGGTTCATAATGAAACGGGGGCGTGAATAAAACGGCACACACACAAAAAAAGCGCGTCCTCCTGTGTCAATCTTTTCTTGTGTGCCGTTTTATATTCGCGCCCCCGTTTCATTATGAATGTTTACTTTCCTATATCATTAATTAAAAAAAAAACACGAAATCATCTTGAAACGGCGATCTTGCATTACATCTTTCATCCTTACGTCATCTCATATAGAAACTTGATTAGTGGAGGCCTCACCGTCTCCTTCCTCTCAACAGTACTGCCGGCAACTGTGGTTATCGGAAGTCGTATGAGAAGAAACATCGCACACAAATGTGTATGCAAATATTATTGAGCCTGGTACGCGCGTAGTTTTCTCCATGAGAACGCACCTCTCCTTAAATAATTGCCGTAATCAACTCACAGTAGAGCTGTGATAAGACAACTTTCATATTGTTTCATATTGAAATCATTCGTGCTTACGACCAGCTATATTGTGGCGTATGGTAACGAAAAGCAAGCGTTTAAAAAAGTCAGTCCCGTCCAGAAAAGTCAACCCCGAGAAAGAGAGAAGCAAGACGGGGACGTTAGAAAGAAACACCTCCAGTTTGCTCTACATATTCTGAAATTTCAGCAGTCCTTAAAGCTGTGTTCGCACGATGGGTCGGACCTCTGATTCAATCTACCCACAGCTGCAACGAATCACACTG
The DNA here is from genome assembly GCF_013339695.2 of Rhipicephalus sanguineus. Lineage (NCBI taxonomy): Eukaryota > Metazoa > Arthropoda > Arachnida > Ixodida > Ixodidae > Rhipicephalus > Rhipicephalus sanguineus. The sequence continues at coordinate 167,186,199 of NC_051176.1, forward strand.
CAGGTAATGCAGATCTGCATCATCCTTTTATGCGGCGTAATTCGGCCGCATTGACTCACGCTATATTCGTCCACGTAATTCAGACCGTAGTGTGAATCCAGTTTGTGCAGATGAACGACAATAACAAACTGACCAACGCAGTCTAGCACTTTCAAACGAGTCAGTGCAAAAACTGTGAACGATTGGTATCATACACAAAAAGGAGCAAAGCTCGTTTTTTGCTCCTCTTCAAGAGCCTGAGATTATGAAAGGCCCTCCTACATTGTTTATTTTTTGTGAGTTAAACGGAGAAACCAGCAAGCGGACAGCCCCGCGCCGCATCGTTACCTCGTGCCTTGAGAGAGTCTCTCTCCATATTGTTGTGCAATTTTATTATCTCATCGGATATCCCTTGCGATTTTCCTCGTCAGGCCGCCTCATGGTAGCCGTTTTCCGTATCCTCGGTTTTTTCAAGTAGTACGAAGAGTTTGTTAAGCTGAGACTGCATGTTGCGAAGCAAGGCAGATAAAATGTATAAGGTATTCTTAACAAAACGTTTTTTTTTTTTTAACCGCCCGTGCCATGCTGCACAACTTTATTTCTTGGCTGGATTACTTTGACAGACAGACATTGTGTGCAGGGGTAACAGAGATGCATAATTGACTAATTACCAAAATACCTCTAACTAAACAGTTGTCCAATTACATTAAGCCACTTATTTTAGTTTGCTAAATGTAACGTGTAAGTTCACGTGTTATCACCCCTGGATGACTAGGATGACTTAGGATGACAATTAGGATGACTAGTGTCATCCTAATTGTAAGGATGACACTAGTACCGAGATATGAGTTCCCGATGTGTGCGACGAAATGCACTGATGTGCCGCTCATTTTTTTTTAGCTTCAATCCATAGAAGCACATCTTGTCTAAAAAGTAAGTGGAACAACAATGCATCTTCATCGCAAGCTTTATCACGTTCACCTCAAAACTGTCGCAATCACTTGCAAACTCAGTCTGAAGTGGATCTGCGTCGTAAAATCATTGGCAATTCCTAAAATATATATGTGTGCTAAAGTAATTAGTTGAAAATTTGATTAGCGAGGCTTTCTTAAATATTCAATTAGTATTTTGATTTCTCGCTCAAATATCATCCACCTCATCGAGTTAGCCAAATCAATGAGTATCTTCCTGGAATTTCCTGCTATATACCACGAATGAGTTTAAATAATTTTTGCCTGCGTCTGCGTGTGTGTGGTGAGGTTGGGGGTCCAGCTGGAGTGGCTACGCTATTTAATTTATTGGAGCGGCAGAAATACGGTTATATGAATTCCCAAAGTAAAATAAAGCATAAATGAAAGGGACACTTGAGTATGCACAAACATTAAGACATACAAGATAAAAAAAATGATGAAACTATCACAACGAACGTGAATCAATGAGCGTAGATTCGCTATTCACAAACGAGCAAGAAAGAGAAAGCAACTTCACGGTTCGTTTATCGTATATGCCTTTTAGGCCATGCAGCAGACTGCGATTCCTCCACAGAGGCATCGCAGTTTTTGTATATTGCAAATGTATTCAAATACCCTGGTAAGAAAGAGGCAGGAAAACTTGGCGAGAAAGAGACGGGGGGGGGGGCATGGAATGCCGACATTGATGTACTTTAAGTGTTCAAAATACTTGCGCTGGAGACGCAAAAGTCTGAAAAAAGAAAAGCGCCAGCCATCTCCAGGAATTCAAATTAAGAACAAATATTATCGCATTCTGCGCTGCGTAGTACGCATTGCGACACCAGCATCTTCCTCCCCTCACGTTTCGCGTCTCCGCGAGAAGCTTCGTGACACGGAATCGGCGACGCCTGCCTCTGTTATCCGGTGTTAGCATAAAGAAGAATGGCAAAGAAAGACGACCCTCAAGTGCGAGCGCGCCTTGTGCGGTACCCGTGGAGGGCGAAGGAGAAAGGTCGAGCGCTGCATTTACGGGTCGCGGCGCAAACGCGCAAAAAATTTCCCATTTATTTCGAGAGCCGGCAGCGCAGGCCTTTGCGGAACTTTCTCACGACCGTTGAAAAACGGAGGACAGCATAGCCTTCACTTTTGCTTTTTTCGCAACCGTGGTCCGCGGAGAGCCTTGACGCTCGTCAATAATGTGGTATCACGAATATGTTTCGCAAATGGGTCGAAGGAGTGTCGGCCAGGATCGTGTTGCAGCTTCCGCCACACAGGGAATGCTAAGGCCGGTATGTAGAGCGATTGGAGATATATGACGCCTTGATCCGTAAGCGAACTTGTGAGGAGGAACCGACGTGCGATGCACAATTCGTGTCACCAGCCGACTAGGTAGACTATTATGGCCGCGTTGAAAAATGCCTTCTCCGTCGCTTGTTGCAGGAACACTGACTGCGCACGACACTAAATAATTATGTATGCGAAGTAGATGAACCGCCCGATACCTATTCCCCAAATAGAACAAAAATTGGCCGCGCATCTGCGTGCTTCGCTGCAAATGTCGTCTAAAGACGATAGAAGAGGCGCTGCGTGAGATATGGACGCCATCTGGCAATACGTCGGGAACATGAGTGCTGTGACTGGTAGTCACGGCGCAGCAGCAGGCGAATACCGGCGGTGACCTACACGGCCGGCGGGGACGCCAGACAGCCCGAACACGTGGTTTGGCGCGAAGCGCTGAAGCAGAAGAAACATCACTCAACGAGTACTCTCCACACACTCTTTTATTTACACGTCGCCTGGCTAAAACAGGAATGCCAGAGCGGCGCCCCATGGCATTCGTACAGTGCAATACAGAACCGAAACCGAAACACAACAATGAGCTCGTTCAGAGGGCACGGAGGAAGTCAAGTTTAACGCGCAGTCGCATTTACAGCGCAGCTTAAGAAACTAGGGTCTTTAGAATTACGTATGTATGCATTTTCTATTAAAGGAACACATCGTCTAATGCTTACCTAGTGATGTTGTGCCTCAGATATGAGTAATGTTTGCTTTTTGATCGACAATGTACACAAGTATGAACATAGTGAGCCGTTCAAGATGCCTGGCCCTTGGGCAAGTGGTTCAACTTTGGCCGAGTGGTTGAATCGAGTGACGTGCCGACAAACAGAAAGACAGACCAAATCTTCTCAGTTTAAGTATCCCAAGAAAGACTATCGTCTTTAGAAGCATGCGGCCCCCCTTCGTATTCACAAAATGATCTAACGCTGAAATCGGTTGCTACAGCAATCATGTGGTGTAATGCAAGATACTGCTTCTATGCGAGAGTAAAAATCGTCCGGTGGCTCGAGGAAGCCATCTATTCTGTCAATCTCAGCATGAACTCCTAATAAAATTATGCCCAAAACTTCCGTGACGAGCTGATGCCGAGAAAGGAAAGAACGCATACAGTGAAACCTCGGTGATACGATCACAGCTCATACGAATTTCGGGGTGATACGAATTTTTCTTTGGTCCCGGCCAAGGCCCATTGGCCTGCAATGTAATGGAGTGTGGTTGTTGCGAACGAATGTACTGTGTAATGGAGTGTGGTTGTTGCGAACGAATGTATACGAATGTACCCTACCGCCCAGGTACGAAGAGGTGCTGTGTTTGCACTG